>NW_010138623.1:0-1938 GCF_000699245.1 Pterocles gutturalis
AGCTCTGTGCCTGTCTCACCCCTCACCCTTCCCTTCTCTCTGATTTTCAGACCCCTGGGCCATGACCCGGGGTTCCCGCAGTGTCTGGCAGTGACGGCCCTTCCCTAAAAAAAAGCAGACCTCTGGCGTTCCCAGCTCTCCCCTTCTCCCACTGTGTCCCCCCTCCCCGGGAAGCCCCTGGACACGGTGCAGACCCGCACCATCAGGTTTTGCAAACCGCAGGCTCAGGTGCTGCTGCTCTGCCCTGTCCCCTTGGCTCAGCGCGGAGCCACCAGCCCCCCGAAGCACCCACGAGCTCTGGCAGTGCAGCTCCCTGCACCCAGCCACGACCCCCCCAGCCCAGGGGTGTTACACAGCGCAGCAGCGGCAGCAAATGGCTCCTGCAGACCTGCCAAAGGAACTGGACAGGGCTCAGCACCTTTTCTGGCTCAGATGATTTATTTGTGGTTCCCAACAGTTAAGACCGTGGTGAACCTCCATGACTTGTATTTCCTGAGAAACCTCCGGAATCCCTGCAGGCTGGTGACACCATCGTTTATTTCCCATGAACTTAGCACAGGGTCCGTCTGCGAGATGTTCTCAGCGCCCTGCAGAGGCCCCGCGCAGCCCCCTGAGAACAGGTGCCGCTCCCCCCTCCCCTCCCAGCACAGCTTCACCGTCCTCCCGCGGGCTCCGGGGAGCGCTCTGGAGAGAATCACCAGGGTTCAACAGAGCCGCAACGCGAACGAGGGCTGCAAAATGCACCAAATGCACCTCGTACATCGCAACATCCATTTTGGATGACAAACGCGGATATTTTTAGCCCTCCAGGATGCCGTAAGCAGCCGACCCCGCGCCTCGCCGCGCTGTCAGGGCGGCAGCAGCCCTTGTTCTCACAACACGACCTGCCAGACAAAGGCAGCGCTCGGCCGGGATGGCTCCTCGCTATGCCCCGCTGTGCTGTTTTCTCACAGTTCATTGAGGCTGAAGATGCTTTCAGCAGCAGATTTGGAGAACGAGGAACCGGGAACACGGGAGAGAGCAGCTCTGCAAAATTTTCTCTGCATTTGCCTCTGAGCCGAGTCCCTGCTGACATCTGTTCCTAGAAACGCAAACTGGTACCTGCTCGGGCGGTGCAGCCGTGCAAACCGGGAGGTGTGCGTGCACTAAACGGAGCGGAGCGAGGCGGCGATGCTGTGGGATCACTAGGCAACCCCGCACTGCCCGGCACAAACAGGCCTGAGCCCAGCAGCCACCACTCCCGGGCAGGGAAACATGGGCACCGAGAGAGGAACCCACCGAAAAAAAATGGGGCCCCAGGAGGGCGAGCATCTGAACCCCACATGGGCGAGGAGGAGGAGCAGAGGGGTGATAACAGCAGAGGATGCATGGCTGCAACGGTTCAGGGAAGAGCAGCAGTTAGAAAAACCACAGACCAGCAAAGCCCGGCCTTGTGGCAAGCCTCTTAAGTGAGCCAGGTGGAACAAGTATTCATCTGGGGAAAAAAAAAAAGTTTTTCTTTTTTTTCCTAGCTTGTTTCACAGTCTCTGCGCCATTTAGAGCCTTTTGTTTGGAGGAGGTCAGAGCTGTTAAATTACTGCTGCAGTTTCACTTTCATCCTTAATGATGATGAGGTTTTCCTCCCCATAGCCCTGGCTGGAGTAAGGAGATGACAAGACCTGTTGCAGCTGTCTTGAGTTTTTCCTGAAGGCAGATGCTGTGCATGGGACACAGCAGAGCCCCAGCACTGGGGATCCCCCCCAGCCCCCGGGGCTGAGCGTCTCGTCCCCATTATTCCCCCCGCAGAGCCCAGCAAGGACAGTGCCCAGGGGCCATATTCCCGGATCCACAGAAATCGCCTCCGAGAGGCAACAGAGACATTGGGATGAGGAAGAGACAGGAGACAGGGAGGCAGCAGCCCCCCCCCCCCCCCCAGTCCTCCACAACAGCTCAAGCTCT
>NW_010138623.1:2113-3942 GCF_000699245.1 Pterocles gutturalis
CTGGAGCTTTCCCCAGAGAGCCGCCGGAACACCGGGTACCTGCGCCGTCCTTGGCGGCAATGGAGATGGTGCGATGACATGGCAGGACCCAGATTTTTTTTTGGCAAGTGTCAGATGCCCTGACCCAGAAAACCTGAGGGCGGAACGTGCGATAGCGGGCGAGGAGCCGGGCGCGTGCCTGGTCCTGCGCACGCTCGGCTGCAGAGCACTCGACAGCGCTGGAGAGGGGAGAGCCGTGCTAATGTGCTCTGGAATAATGCTTCTGTAAATATAATTTCTGATAGATTTCATAGCTACGTTATGCAACATAATGAGCAAATCTGAAATGTAATTGTCACTGCACATTAGTGGCACAGTCCCGAACCTCTGTTATACTAACAAACTTATTAAATCAGCGAACATCGCATTGCATCAGTCAGTCCCTAAAACAACGCCAGGATCAGGGGAACAATCTGAGCTCCGGGACGGGGGGAGAAGGTGCAAGGACATGCAACCAGGACTGCCCGCAGCTCGGCATCTCAGAACATTCCCTGTGTTTCTGTCTGTGAGGGAACGCTGGAGCCGGTGGGTGTTCTGCAGCTGCTTCCCCCGTTCCGGGAGAGGGAGAGCAAAGAGCCCGAAACCATCTCTGTGCTGGGACCCCGCGTCCCTGCCCGGGCGCAGGAGGCGGAGGAGGGCAGCACGGCCAGCGGTACTGCGGGGATTCCCTCAGCGCCACGCCACTGACCCTGCAGCATTGGCGGTGCTGGGTGTCAGAAAACACCCTGCAAAAAGGCAAGTCTTGCAAAAAGCAAGGGACACGGAGCAGCGGGTGCTGCTGAGACGCTCAGACACCCAGCTCCCGGTCCCCGGCATTTGCTCCAAATGGGTGGGTTTCACCCCACGGCCCCGGGCTCTCACCTCCCCTTTTGACTCTGAAATCCCGTCACCACCAACGCAATGTCCCTACGAGAGCGTTAAATGGGAAACAAGGAGAGCTTGAGCAAACCTGGAAAGGTGGCCATGCAAACATCAACAGCAAAGTGTGCCTCGCACCTCGGTGAAGTGATCTGACACAGCACTAATTATGCAAATTAATCATCGGTAAATCAGGTACTTGTTTATTTATTTTGTGTTTTGCAGTGAGCAGGCGGGAGGAGCACCGGGAGAGAAGAGCTGCTCTATTTCGGCTGAGGAGGAATGTTTGGTAACATGTTGCATGATCCGACCTCCCCTAATTTTTCAGATTAAATTCTGAATTGATTTGCTGGCGCCGCACCGCTCGTAGCTCTTGGGGTGTCATGGCAGGTAACGAACCATGCACGGGACACATCTATAACCCGCTATTAGCCACTGCCAGCAGGAAGGAAATTTTTTTTTCCCCTCTTTGCTCTGCAGTTCTAGAAGTTAAAAAATCAAGACAAACACACAAAAAAAAAATCAACAGCAGCAAACATTTCTACTGAAGCCCAATCACTCGGGTGATTTCCATCCCTCCCCGCCTGGGACCTGGCTCTCAAGCGGCCAGAGAAAAGCCCCGGCCAAGTCACCCAAAGCGGGGCCGAGCTCCCCTCTGCTGCAAATGCAGCACTCCCGGATCGCAGAAACAACTCTGCCGGGGAACAAGAGCTAATTAAATTTCCTGGGATCACCGAAGAGGAAATTATTTCATATTCTGCACGGAACTTAATATCTGAAAGCATGAACAGCCTTGTTTCACCAGAGATGGGTTCCTTCCCAGCACGTGAGTTCACATCCAGCCGCCGAGGGACGGGCAGGGCTGGGGGAGGACGCTGCCCCGAGGAACCGCGCTGCCGGAGCCGGGGAGAACAGACAGCGGGAGAGCAGAG
>NW_010138624.1:0-32666 GCF_000699245.1 Pterocles gutturalis
CCCCCAAGTCCTTCTCCTCAGCGCTGCTCCCTGTCCATTCTCCACCCAGCCTGCATTTGTGCTTGGGATTGCCTCGACCCACGTGCAGGACCTTGCACTTGGCCTTGTTAAATTTCATGAGGTTTGCATTGGCCCATCTCTCAAGCCTGTCAAGGTCCCTCTGGATGGCATCCCTTCCCTTCAGCGTGTCCACCACACTACATAGCTTGGTGTCACCAGCAAACTTGCTGAGGGTGCACTCAGTCCCACTGTCCATGTCTCCAACAAAGATGTTAAACAACACTGGTCCCAGTACCGACCCCTGCGGAACACCACTTGTCACCGATGCGTTAATACTAATACATTCCTCTTTGCATTGACATGATGTGCATTTATCTGAACCGGTTCCTCTTGTCTGTCTGTCAGATTAAGGCAATATGACCCCTTTACCTCCAGGCCCCCAGTATTTTTCTTGAACCCAAGCATCTCATCTTTCAAGGCATTGTTAAGACTGTTTTAAGATGCTTTCTTTGGGCAAGAAGCCAGAGGTGTTAGACGCAGGCCAGAACATCTCATAAAGCCAGGGTTGAATGCACCGAAGAAACATAATTTACCTGAAAACACATAATTCTTGTGTGTTTATCACATTCTCCAATAGTAGTGGGTAATGCAAAGGGGAAAACTCATGTTCCACCAGTTCTTGAGGCTTTAAGTCAAAAGGATTTAATTTCTGACATGAAAATGCAAACACCTCTGCCTGACACTAGCAGAGAGCTGCAAAGGCAGCAGGCATATTTTCTGTCTAAATCTCATGCTACCAAACCTGAGTGATTCTTCCTGGTGAAACTCCTAAACTGTGCAAAATCTAGCCTTGAACCAGGGAATGACACTGTTATCAGATGAGATGGACAACACTGCCTTTCTTATTTCAGCCTCTACTAAAATGCTCACCTCTAATTCACAGCTAAGACAATTAGCATCAGCTCTAAATGAGCAATTAATTGAGCCAGAATGGGGAAAATAATTTGGAAACCAGCAGCAGTCTGTCAGAGTTCAGAAGCAGGCAATTGCAGCAGTTCACTCCAAGCAGCTGCCTCTCTCCCCTGGCACACGTTGCCACCCCTGGGGTGCTGACACTGGATCCCTTCCTGAACTGTCTCCTGAGCCATAAAAGAGCTGTGGCGTGGGTGGGATGGGGCAGGACCTCTGAGCTTTCGGTCTGGTGTACTAAGGTAAATGGAAACTGTTTGGTTTTATAAGATGCTCAGCAGTTTCTGCTTTGCGAATGGTACCTCTTCTCCAAGAGCTGCTCATAACTCAGTCAGCTGCGCAGGTTTCATTTGTCATTGCCATATAACTCTGCTTGAGCCCGCAGCTAAACTAGGTATTTTAAACAAGCTAGACTGGTTGAAAGATATCTTACACCCCTTTCATCTGAAGAACTATAGCAAACCTTTCTTCCAGCCAAATAATTGTTTTTAGCGTGGGTAAATATCTTGTAAATGGAATATGTTCAAAGCACAACCTTGTGTGTTTCCTCTACCCTCAAATCAGTATTCAGGACTCTGCCAAAGGCAAAGGACAACAGGGTACTAAGTAAGAACTTGTCTCTACTGCTTTTAGAAACAAACAGATTTTAATGTTGCTCACAAGTTGGAGGAAAAAAGGATGATTGAGGGGAATCGGAGAGAAGATACTTACTGAACATCTTTTTATTCTGTCAGCCTAAGTTGAGCTTTGCTGGTGAACCTGAATTGAAGAAAAAACCAACTTGTTTTTACAGTATGTTTCATCCCATGATAATTTCGTGAATACTAGTTACTTGTAGAAACATCCTAGGTGGGGTTTGGGATATTTTTAATAGTAAAGATACTGTCAGAGATGACTGGATCAAGTATATACTGGCTGGCCAGAAATTGCCATTTTTGTTCCCTAAGATGAACTAGAATTTGAAATTTCTGTTATTTGGCATTAGGATGCAGAGATGAATTTCTTAATATCTTTGATTTGGGATCAGAGAGTTGTTTTGTTTTAGAAAGACAAAAAATAGTTTTTAACTTTATATATATTTAATATGTAGATGTAGCTTTACTATTTAAAGGCATTGTACTGAAATGTTTTCAGATAAGTCAAATTGTATGTTTTTCAATTGCTTGTTTCAAAAACAGTTAAAATCAGTACTTTCTGAAAATATTTCACCTTAAGCATAGTTTTCTTTTTCAGAAAAGTGTTCCAGCTGATGTCAGGTGTATTTCTAATTGGTTTCATTGATAAATACAGAACAAACACAGATGCTTTTACTGTTTGTAGTAATACTCTTTAGAATGGCCATTTCTCAAAGTGTTTTCAAAATAACCCTTTTTTAAGTTTGGTATTATCACTGGTCTTGTATATTAAGACAATGACATCAAACAGTACTAGAAGAGTATTTTGAGTTTCACTTCACTGGCAGAAGACCTTATTTTTCCAAGTATGGTTCTTGACTCTGAAGTGGAGCCAAGAACTAGATGGTGTGAGTGGAGTGGAGGATTCATCTTCATGGGGAAGTTATGACAGGAAGACAAGCCTGGATGGTAATGTCCTGCATGGTGGCTTTCTGGACCACTGTCTTTGTGGCAAGGGTGTGAGGGATGTACCTCTGCTTTTGGAGGTAAAACAAAAATGAATTTGTCCTGCCAGACAGTGGAGTTTCATCTGTTCCCTCAGATTTTCATGACATGACAGAGATATGCTAAGATTTTTACCCTGTGTGCTAACCTATGCATAGGAGTAAATTTGGTGACTTTTTCCAGTGAGTCCAAGAGCTTCTGATTAAACGTAAAGCAATTATTTTAAGACTTACCTGTGCAGTGAGGTCACTGCATAGCCAGGAAGGGTGTGAATTGGTGACACATCAACTATATTATATAAATTCCCTGCATGGCATTTCTTTAGGTGCCCATGTTCAAGGGTATCTTCAGAAGTGGACTGCACTACTGTGGGCTTAGGGAACTAGAGATCCCACTGGCCAAGTTAGCACAGTGCTGTGAATCTGCTGCAGGCAATCCCAGAGAAATATAGGCAGGCTTGTCTCAAGGCATTTCTAGTGATGGTACCTATCATGTGTATGGCCATCTAAATTAGATGTTCCTGTAGTTGCCCAGAGGATTTAAAGGGGAGCCGAGTTTGCTAAGGGAATATCTTCTTTTTTTTTTTTTTTCTTTACTTTCTGGTGCTAATTGCTGGTTTAATTTTGTTTGTTTGTTAGTAAAGCTTGCCGACAGTAAAGAGGAACATTTTAAAAAGTATAAATATTGTAATCACTTTTTTTCCCCGTCTTGAAACAAAGAATGAATGTGCTTGTGCACTGAGTGAAAGACCTTCAGTCTAAGAAACTTATCTGATGACAAAATCATAGGCACGTTTTCAGTGTTAGAAGGGACAACATTTTATCCAAGAAATCCCTGATAATTTTATAGAAAAAGTAAGTGGAACATCATTGCCCTTTGTAGGAGCTGTGATTATGCACATGGCCACAAGGAGCTCATGCCTGGCTGGCTGAGTTAATTACACACTGGCTTGCTGCACACAGGTCATGTTTGACTAGCTTGTGAAAGGCAGCCTTGGCTGAGCTTGCTGCAACGCCGTGTGCAAAGATTAGCAGCGCTCCACGCAGTTCGGTGAGCACAGGGGATGCCAATTGGTGGGAAGCATTTAAACTGGCAGGAAGAGCAGCTAGCTGAGTGCAGCGAGCAGTGTACACAGGGATCACAGGTTACATCTGGGATTTCGTGATGAATGCCTAATGAGCATGTTGATTAGACGGCAGAACTCTTCAAGCCATCGTAAATGTAGCTGAAAGAAGTGTGGCTGATAAGACACGAAATAACCTCTCTCATAAAGCTTTCCTTTGGCGTTGCAATATTTAAAGCCCAGAAAGATAATGGAGAGAAAATGGGACAATAAAAGGAAAAGGGAACTGTCCTGCTTAGCTACTTTAAACAACAAAAACATAACACTGGTGTCTGTTCGTAAGCCGCAGGCAGCTCATGATGTGCCTGAACTACTGATTATTGATGAAAAGTTCAAGACAGGATCTCTGGTAAAAGCAAGCAGTAACTTGCAGAAAGAAGAGAAACTTTTGCAGAGTTACTCCATGGGAATGTCAGAAGTTGATACAGTGGAAAGACAGGTCAGTGAGCTGGTGTGTGTGTGTTGGGAGGGAAGAGATGTTTCTGAACTGGAGAATTTAAAACAAAGTGTGTGGGAAGTGGGTTGTATATTAAAGGAAGTTAAACCTTCTTTATCTAAATTGTCCCAATCCCCAGCATATATGCTTGCCCCATAAGAAGCAGTATACAAATGCAAAGTTCTCTGGAGATCCTCTGAAAGTAATCTTTGAAAGCAGATGTTAATGATGAGTTGTGCTGTAGTAACTAATGAGCATTCTTTCAGCTCCACCTCTAATAACATAGAGCGGTGGTTCTTAGTAAGGAAACATGTCAGTGTTTCTCCTTTTGAACTGCATTTGCTTGAGTAGTTTGACAGCAGCTGAAAGCAGGTTATTCTCTGGAATAAGAGAAACTGCAGAAACATTAAAAGGTCCTCATTGTAGGTAAGTTGTTTATTTATAACTACTAAGTAGATGCTAGTGAAAGTTCTTGATATTACATCTGTGGCAACATTATTTAATTTTTTTTTTCATTCAGTATTGTATACAACCATGGTATTTTTGGAGATAAACTGTTGTGGAGATGAGGATTAGAAAGATCAATGCTCATAAAAACATGATGAGTTTTATTATTTTTTTAGAGTTTTTGCTATTTAAAAGATATGTCAATTACAGTAATGTAGTTTGGATCAGTGAATATTATGAATATTTAAGGAAAAGAAACCCTCGGAACAAATTTTGTGTCCTTTGTAACTGCATATGCTTAGAATGGCTTAAATAATTAGGGTCAGACTGGAATGAAATAACAGCCAGGACAGACCAAATATACCTGAAGGCCTTTTCTACCTCAAGTTATTTCTTATATTATAAATGTTTGCTAGAAAACAATCATGACATAAATGACTTTGTTCTACCAAAGGATCTCTTTTCTGTATTTAGTTCACTGGGATGTACACGTTGCTTGTACTGGAGCTGAGAAGAACATCATAAACTGTTTTCCTTTGTTTAATTCTGTATTAGAAACAACCCATTAAAACAAAGCTTTCCCCTTTCCTGCTAAACCAAGCATGGTTTACATAGCTTCCTTTAATTTAAAAGTACCTGTTAAGGTCTCTAAGGTTTGTTAGCTATGGCGTATGTAGGTATCATTTCCATAAGACTAGCTGCAGCTGCCTAAATCTTTCCCCATTGTCTGTACTGTTGGGAGAGACCTGTTCCCAGATGGGGAATAGCAGTCCCTTGGCAGAAGCATTAGCGCAACTAAGTTAGTATTTTGAAAACAAAAACACCATAAAGGCTGCTTTAAAGTAATATTTTAATTGAATCTTGAGGTGGAGAAGGTGGGTTTTCCCTCTTTTAAGACTCAGGAACTGTTTGAAAAATAATGAGTTGTGTTACAGGTAGTTACAAAATAGTAGCTACTGAAATTTGTTAATCTTCACTAAGCTTGGGGGAAGAGGGAAGGAAGAACAACCAGTTAAGAACATTTAAACAATATGCGCTACCATGATGGATGGACAAGTTGCACTGAAATTTGTTAAGGAGGATGAAGGTTGAATTTTTGCCCACCCAGAAGTGCTGCTTTTATAGGCATGAAAATGAAGGCTCGGGACCTTTATGTTCCCGCAGCTGCTCTGGCCTCATTTTGTTGTTCACTGGCTGCCTGTAATAAACTGGGAAAGCATCTGAAGCATTTAAT
Organism: Pterocles gutturalis; assembly: GCF_000699245.1. NCBI lineage: Eukaryota > Metazoa > Chordata > Aves > Pterocliformes > Pteroclidae > Pterocles > Pterocles gutturalis. The sequence goes on from NW_010138624.1 coordinate 5,829, forward strand.
TAATAGTATGTGGCTTTTCAGTTGTGTGTTACTGCTGCCTGAATCCAAAGCCATGAATCAGCGGATTGTGAAAGAACAAAGAAGGAAAGGTAAAAGAGCGACATAGATAAGATAATTCAGCAGTTGTGTGCTCGAAGGTGAGAGGGCTGGTTTCAGCCTGCAGAGGTATGAGGAGAAGAGCAGCCCAAAACCTGTGGAGACACCAGGCGAGAGGTGGCCAACTTTCCCACCAGACCTGCTGTGGAGCTCTGGGTGCTGTAACACCAAGAGCTGTGTGCCAAGCCTGGGCTCGAGACTTGATGCTCCCCATCCAGCAGTGTCTCCCTGCCATGCACCACCTCCATGCTTTCCTAAAAAGTTAGTCCAGCCCCAGGGTGTATTCTGGTTGGATGATCTCCTTCCTGCTGGCTGGAGGCATTCAGGATGGGGAGCAGGATCCTCTGCCTCTTCCTGCTGTCCCCAAACCCTGCTTTGCCCCAGGGCAGGCGTGAGTGCTCCAGCTCCTGTCTGGGACAGCAAGGGTTGTTCGTCATGCTGGTGAGTTTGCTCTGAAATCCTCATACTGGGAGTTGTGCTTCAGATCCCACGCTCAGGCACATCAACATTTTCAGTTGCTACTCGTCTTAGGTCCATTTCAGAGCTGTCTCTTGTAGGTGGGAGTGTTTTCCATCCAGCTCTGGTGCTTCCTTTAAAGCTTCCCAGCTACTATTGCTTCTGTGTCAATTGTCAATGGGTATCTTCTTAATGATCTATTTTTCTTTTCTATGTTGTTTAAATGAGCTTCATAACACTGCTTTCCATAGGGATTCTTAGCTTTCAGACTAGAGTCTCACTCTGCTGTGCAGTTTCAGTTGCAACTTTCATGTGCAGAACAAGGGAGGAAAAGTATTGTCGTAGTTTCATGTTTTCATTATATACATATTTCTTATGTAGTCACTGTAAAAATACACATGAGACTCGTAGAGCAAACAGACTTGGAGTACACCTGCCCTTAAAAGTGAGCAGTCCTCCTTTGGTGTGAGAGACAAAATAGTCAGTAACTGCCACTGGTTCTTTCGCACTCCTGTGGAGTCAGATGCATTTTCATTATTTCAATGGGATTCCTCTCTTAAGCAGAAACAAGCAGGAGGCGTAATTCCTTCTTTTTTTCTTTTTTTTTTTTAAAGCTTTTAAACGATACTAAAGGCTTTGTAAATACTGTATTTGAACCTGTGCACATTTCTGTGTTTTTTTGAGACATTCTTCAATGATTTGGCATTTGTGGGGGTTTGTTTGCTTGTTGTTTTGTTGTTTTTTCTTTACAGGGAAATAAACTTTATATAAATATATATATATATCTCCACATCCCCTCTCTATTTTTTCCCCTGTCATTTAAAATGTGTGCAAGGATTTTTCTCCTACAGAGCATAAACATCTTGTTTTGTCACATAACAAACAATATATTTTTGCCAGTTCTTCTGAATGTTGGCATAGCTTTTTATCCAAACCACAAAGTGGAGGCCAAGTTTTTCTGTGGCTTGCAATGCATTGAAATAGTAGAATCAGTCCTTGCTTTTATGTTTTTCAAGGGACTGGAGGACGAGAAATACCCTTTATTCTTTTTATACATTTAAATTGAATTGCTTCTATATCACTGGGTACTTAGGAAAACTGAGATGGTTGGTGAGCATGGGGGTGGAGGGAACCCAGTGGAGGACATCAGGCCCGTGGTTGTTCCTTATTTTCATCTGCAAGTGGCTGCCAGAAACGTGGTGAAGGGGAGCAGGACAGTGGAGGATGTTTGTCTCGCCTGTCTTTCATGCTGTGTTTCACCAAAGGATGCAGAAGGCAAATGGCTTTGTCGTATGAGCCAAAGTAAACGTACAGGCTGAGTTCCTGTAACTAGCACGCGGAATTTTGCTTTACTGGGTGTTTGTGATAAGAAGAGCTTGCCACCCCGAGCAAAATGTCTTTGGGGGGCTGGGAACAGGAGACACGGAAGAGGAGACAAAGGAAAACATTCACGTAATGTTTCTTGAGGTAGACATTACAATTAATGCAAGTTTGAGTTTCAGATTTGCAGCAGTGTTTGAAATGCAGTGGGTGAGAGGCTGTTTTCATTTGCAGACTGGCTTATTTTCCTTATACAAAGCCATGTTATTATTATTTTAAGGTGTGGGAGAGCACAAATAGGAGGAAATAAGCACGTGGTCATCTTTGTGTGAGCTTAAACAGGGAACCACCTCTGCAGGGAGGTCCACAAACTGCTTATATTTTGTTTTGAAAGAAGGGGCTGGCTGTGCATTGTGCATTGGGGATTTCAGTAACTTGTGGGAAGGAAGGTGTAAGGAGATGAGTATGTGCCCTGGGTGCTGCCAGGCCTGTGGGAGGGGGAGGTAAAAGGGGATGTCAGGGCTAAAATATTCCCGTCACTCTTCTTCCCTATCATCCTCGCAGCGTAGCCTTGAGTCCAAGTGGAGAGGGAGGGGACATGGGGGAGAGAGTTCACGGTTGGGATAGCGAGGAGCTGCACCGTAATGCTGAAGAGTTGAAGTTGCTCATTCCTTTTGGAGAAGGCTGAAAGCAAATTTCTTGTATTAAATTTTTGCCGTTTTGGTTGTCACTCCAGACCTTATTATTCCCAAGCTGTCTAAGCATGAAATAAAATTGAGTTAATGAATTTTGAATACTGCATCAAATGAACTCGATGCAGTCTAGTGTTAATAAGCGGCCTAAATGCTTCTCATCTGCACTGCGGTACCAAAGAGGGAGTTTTCTTGTCAGTGTCAGGAACAAGATTTGTGGTACTGAGCCTGATCCAGTGACCCCCTCTCTGCAGTAATGCCCAGCATTAGGTGCTTTATTGGGTGGTGGAGAGCCCACAGCTTCACAGGCGAGTGAATAAATTTGTTGCAGTAGCTTGCATCTAGATATTTAGTAGTTAAAGCTGCCTTAAGTCACTGACATGAATTTTGATGTCTTTCCATGAAACTTGGCAATCTGGGACTTATCCCTCACCTTCTCAATCTTCCTTATCACTTGGCACCAGCAATTTCCTTTGATGGCAGAGTCTGTGCTCTGATTACCTGTTCTGCAAGAAGCATTGCCTTTATCACTTTTTGTTTTTTAATATTTCATTTTCAATTGAGTTGAGTGCACTAAACTGTAGAGTCCCAGTACTGTGGAACCCATGATCTGGCAGATGGGTAGTCCTCCTCTGGCTGATCTACTTCAATACTGGCCATTACATCCTAAAAATCAGTGTTGGATCAAATCAGTGAGTTCTTGCAGCTTAATGTATGGTCTTTCTTAGGTGCCTCACAAAGAGACAGATGAAACTAAACTATAGTTGAAGTATCTGCATATAGGTCTTTTAAAATCTGTGTCAGATATAAATTTTAACTTAAAGATCTGTATATATGCAGACAGCCCAGACCCTTGTATGCATGCATACAGATCTTCAGACATCATGCAACTGGTCCTCTCTGCGCCAGCTGGGTTCAGGCTCTTGGGAAATTCTTGATTCTGTTTTCTGTGGGTGGTTTGGTTTGAACTCCTGCTGAGCAATAGCAGGTTGAACAAACTGATCCAGCTTCTAACATTTGTGGAGAGACATTCAACACACTCTGCTGTGACCCTTTTTGCAGGTGACAGTGTGCTCTGAAAAACAGGGCTCTGGCTGCATGGTGACAGTGCCCCATGGCTGCAGAGAGATCAATTTTTAAATGATTGTATAGGAGATATTGAGACAATTTTGCTTTTGTTTCTCTAGTTATTATTTTTTAAATTACTGGTCAAGAGAAGTGTCAGAGGCCCAATTCATCATTGTGGGCATAGCTAAATGGTAATGTATTGAAAGTGTAAGTTAACATTGTGAAGTGTTTTGTCAGTATAGACTGACTTGAGATTACTTCTCATATGTGCTTGAGAGCACATGCAGAATATTGATGCTTTTACTGTGTTAAAGATACATAAATTTTATTTTCATTTTTCCTCTTGCTCTTTAGGTTTTGTCCAACACTGATTCTCCTCCTGACTGTGAGCTGGAGCCTACAATGAAACACAATTTTGCTTTTGATAACATGGGCTATGAGGAGAGCTTTGAAACTGTGCCCTCTCCATCTTCCCAAGAACACACTGTGGCAGTCAACATTGTGGGAATGACTTGCCAATCTTGTGTGCAGTCAATAGAAGGCCAAATTTCCAAGGTGAAGGGCATTGTGAGTATTAAAGTCTCCCTTGAACAGAACAATGCTGTAATAAAGTATCTGCAGTCGGAAATAAGTCCTGAACAGATTTGCCAGGAAATTCAGGACATGGGCTTTGATGCCAACATAGCAGGAGAGGGGTTGACAACAGCAACTGTAAATTTGTCATGCTTGAGAGAAGCAGTAGTTAAGCTTCGGGTAGAAGGCATGACGTGCCAATCCTGTGCCACCAACATTGAAGGAAAGATTAGGAAACTGCATGGTGTGGCGAAAATCAAGGTGTCACTTGGTAACCAGGAAGCAATTATTACTTACTATCCTTACATCATACAGCCTGACGACCTCAAGAGCCATATCAGTAACCTGGGGTATGACTGCACCATTAAAAGTAAATCAGCCCCTTTGAAGCTGGGTGTCCTTGATCTCGGGCGCCTGCAGAATGCAAACCCCAAGGAGACACCAGCAAGTCTGAAGAGTGATGGGGTGGATCCACCGGTTGCCAAGATGAGTGGCACAGCTACCGTGGCTGTACAGATAGAAGGCATGCACTGCAAGTCCTGTGTCAGAAACATTGAAGAAAATATATCAGATCTTCCTGGCATACAAAGTATTAAAGTGTCTTTGGAGCATAAACATGCTGTGGTACAGTACAGCCCAAATTTAATTACCCTGTCAGCTTTGCAGCAAGCTATTGAATCCCTTCCATCTGGAAACTTTAAAGTGTATCTCCTTAATGGTTCAGAAGTTAATAAGGGAGCTTCTCCACCACCTGCTTTGCTATGCGATCTCTTCAGAGAGCTGCTGCACAACACGACATGCACAGCTGTTATTAGGATTGATGGCATGACCTGCAATTCCTGTGTACAGTCCATAGAAGGGACCATATCACAGAGACAAGGAGTGCAATGTATAGCAGTTTCTCTATCTGACAGAACTGGGACCATACATTATGAGCCTGCTGTCACTACTGGAGAAGAGTTAAGAGCTGCCATAGAAGACATGGGGTTTGATGCTTCTGTGCTGACAGGTAACAGTGTTTTTTTTTCTCCCCAAGCTGGGCCATGCAACACCTGCATTGAGACTCTTCTGGAGACAAACTCTTAGAACATCACATCTTTTCTAAGGGACTGGCCTGATCTGGCCTTAGCAAGGGAGATATCGGCTGTGAAGCACCTTATTTGAGCCCTTAATAACTGCACTAGTGGCTGGAAGAGTTGAGTTACTTTATGAAGCCAAAAGGTTTGGAAGTTTGTACAAGGTCTTTCAAATAGCTGATCCCTTACCCACTGAAGTAGGTTTCCTCTTATGTTTACAGGCTGCTGTAAGTAGACCTATCAAACCAAATGTTTTCATACTAAAACCTGCAATCTTAATGAAATTTCTTTCATTTAAAACCACATTTTACCTAGCTAAAATATCTTTTTAGTGTCCTAATCCTTTGACCTTTATTTATTGAGTATTTTTACTAGCCCTACTTTACTAAGGCTTACTTTAGGCAAGGTAAGTTTGTACATTTTGTGCATGTGCTCAGTGTTTAAGAAGTTGCTGTGGTGCACAATCTCCTCTTTAGTGAATTTTAAAAGTGGCAATATTTGTCTGCTTCAGCTGAACAGATTTGCTTTGAGATACTGATGTAATTTACCTGTAATGAATTAGTTTGATCCCAATAGACCACATCCTATTAGCTTTTCTTATGAGTCCAGTCCCTCTGAATCTGTGGAACTCCTACAGATGAGGAGGATCCCATATGTGGCGTTTAATTATTATTTTTTTGGTTTATAATCTGTTGGTGGGAGACCTCCTAATCTGTCTGTGGAAAAGGAGGGGATTCCCTGTGTTTAATGTGTGTAGAAGCAACTCTTGCTCCTTTACACAGGCCTCTGCCCAAGGGAGGCAGTTTGTGAATACATCTGGAGCTGTTGGGTGTCTGTTCAGTAGCTGGTAAAGAACAAAAATGGTTGCAACAGACCTGTATGTGTGGAGGTCTTCTGGGTGCTGCAAATCCTTCTGCTACTTGTTTTGCAGTACTTGCAGTGTAAGTATTGTGCCATAAAGAGAAAGCAGTTGAGAAACTTGTCCTTTTCCTTTTTTGAGATGAAGTGCTATGAGTCCTGCATGGATGACAACAAGGACAGAATGGATGTGAGGCTGGTCTGTGTTCTCTGTGCTGGATAAGGACCCTCTAGATACCAACATATCTTTATTGAGTGGAGGTAGCTGTCAGGTCTAGGCATTGAAAATGGAGGGAATAATTTGCCATCTGAAAGCGGAAAACCAGTTCTGTAATGTTGAATGGTCATGCAAGTAGTACTGGTGAATGTATATTGTTATATGCGTAGTAACAGTCTATATTATTTCCATTAAGAGACCAAGATTACCATGTCACCTTTCAAACAACTAAGAGACTTTACATGATTGATAAATGTGACCTGCTTGTAGTTTTACGTCATCTGATCACACTGTAAATAGTGTTTGTTCAGTTTATTGTTCATTTATTCAAGATACTGCTGCCGGAGAACATAAGCACCAGCCTGATGCCAGCAGTGCTGCCATGCAGCCTCGAGCTTTAGAGACTCTTCGCCAAGGCTGTGCCTCGGATACTCTTCCAGACAGTCCACACCTTGATGGGCCAAACCAACCCAGTGAAGTGACAGCTGAAAAGTGTTTTTTACAAATCACAGGCATGACCTGTGCATCGTGCGTGTCTACCATTGAAAGAAATTTGCAGAAGGAGGACGGTAATAAATTTAAGATTCCTATAATGAGTCTATAAGGGACTACAGGATGGAAAAAGTATTTTATGCAGTTAATGGAAGAGGCTGTGGTATAGCATCTGGAAGTTAAATAGGCTTAATGCTCTTTCTTAGTGCTAATGTAACTAAACTACATCACTGTTTAACTATCCTACCGCACTGGTGGACAAACCCAATGGACATACTTGTATTGTAACAGTAAGTTGTTGTAATGTGATCAAAATATCAAATAAGGCTCAAGACAAAAACCAGAGAAATGGTTCTCATTTAGTTTTCAAGGAGTTATTGCTTTACAGAGCAATCCATCTCTTCCAGAGTGTTGAGAGCTCTGCCACCTCTGTGATGTGAAACTTGCCCTTCAGGGCACATTTGCACAAGCGGGTACAAACCAATGCATGGGTCCAGTGCCTGGGTAATTATATTAGCTTAGGCACAGGAAAGCTTATTAGGTTAGAAGTCTGCAGGCTGGGACTGCCTTTCCTCTGGACATACAGAAGATGAACAGACGAGCCTCAGCAATGCCTGATTTAATTTGTGTAGGCATGCCTTTGAAGGGTTTTGCTTATTGATTCCTGTGCCCTCAGTCTCCCAGTGATGGTCTCACTGCCTTGATTTAAAAATCCAATAAACCATTAGCACTTCAGAACAATAGTTTTGCTTGTGATTTTTGTTTTGCTTTTTAATTCTAAATGTTGATTTCCGTCATTGTATTTATTTTAAAAAATAATAATTTAAAAAAAAAACCCAAAGGGAAAAACAATAAAAAGCCTAGCATTATGCTATTAGGTTTGTTTTGGGCTTTTGAAACTTAGAGAGTCCAGGGTAGAGCTTGCAGCAATGAGTGCAAAAATTGCTTCTGAACACCCTTTTGGTCTCGCTAGATCATAGTAAAACTCACCTCCTTCCCTGTGTAACTTTTGTGGTTCCTCTCATTGGTAAAAGGAACCCAAGTGTAGCTGGATCTCAGTAAAAACCTTGCTGCTGTGACTGGGGAGCAATACTAGAAGGAAGCAGAGGGAAATCATTAGGCTTATTACATCTCTAAGTTGTTACAGCCCTCATTGACATTCACTTGTAATACTTTATTTTCTTCCCCTCAAAGGATCTACATTATCTAATATTTTTTATTACTGCCACTGCAGGAATTGTTTCAGTGTTGGTAGCACTGATGGCAGGTAAAGCAGAGATAAAATACAAGCCAGAATTCATACAGCCTCTTGAAATAGCACAGCTGATCCGGAATTTGGGTTTTGAAGCTACCGTCATAGAAGATCATGCAGAAACAGAAGGAAATGTGGAGCTTCTTGTAAGTCATGTGTAGTTGAAATTATATGTTGGTTTTTGAAAAGTTACATCTGGAAGAGTAATTTTCTTGCAAAGGCTTTTGTTTAAGGAGTTGTGGCTTTAGCAGGTCAGCTCTCGCTGGTGACACTGTTTTTTCTTAATTGCTGAAAAGACAAAATCAATTTGTCTTAGAAGAACCTGTCCAGGGACACTGAAATAAAAAGTGATAGTCGTATGTACAGAACAGACTTTTCTTAGCAAGGAAAAAAATGAAACAGAACTTTTCTGTGAAGGCACTTCAGTCAACAGGATAGGCTGAACAACTGAGAATGTATCACCAAACAACATGATGATAATGCCTGGGGCTTTGTGATTGATTCCTGAGAACTTTGGGTAAAATTAGTAAATTGATTATGTGAAGGACAGATTCTTCAAAAGTCTGTTTTTATTCTCTGACATATACCTACTACAAGACAGATAACAACAGTCTACAGTTGTGCTAATAGATCAGAAGCTCGGAACATGCCTTACTGAAGCCATAGGAAAATTCAAGTAAGCGAGATGAAGTTACACGTGCAGAGTTTGACTTCCACAATGGAACAGATGGAACTATATTAGCTATACTGTTACAGTTAATACAGTATACGAATGCTGCTGTGCAAATATATAGCTGTGACTGTAACTGTTGGTTACAGAATTTTATAATAAATGTGGATTGATACGTTCTCAGCTTTGTTTCATTTAAGATAGCTTGCTGGGGCCTTGGGTAAGTACAAGCAGAGCTTGAATAGTCATTAGTACCTTTGTGACATGGGGAGGCCTTGTCTCAAATTGAGCCACAAATACTGGGTGAACGTGGAGGACTGCTAACTGCACCTAAATTTGTCTTTTCTTTAGATTACAGGGATGACTTGTGCTTCTTGTGTTCACAATATTGAATCTAAACTCATGAGAACAAATGGCATATTCTATGCCTCAGTTGCACTTGCTACTTGCAAAGCTCACATCCAGTTTGATCCTGAAATTATTGGACCTCGAGATATTATAAAAATAATTGAGGTACGCTTTAGAAATTTTTAATGTATGAACAACTACAAGGTGAAATTAAGAAGGAAATAAAGCAGCTGATATTTGAGAGGTTGCAGATGACATGGTTACTGCCATATGTTTTTGTGCTCTTGTGGTGAAGCTGCTGTACTCCACAGTACTGCATAGTCTCCCAGGTTGTTACTCTAAAAACTACAAAAAGAAACCTTTTTTGTCTGTAATTCGTTCTTTGCAGTTCTGTGTGTAGAATCATGTGTCTCTGATTTCCAGTCATTTCAGTGGATTGTTGATACTTCAGAAAAAAATACTAGTTTCTCTTGCCAGTGAAAGAGGCTGTAAAAGAAGTTGTGAAATAGCTCGTGCCACAGGTATTACACATCTCTTTCTACACTGGCATTTATTCCCACATCAATTCAGAGAAGAACTTTTTAAACTGAAAGACCTTGTGATACAGCCACTAAAGAAAAAAAATCCTGGCTTACCAGTAACCACACAGATCACAAAATCTGTCGTTGTCATGGCCCAGGTGTGGACAAAACTTTTTCTTTCTCTGCCCCACCAGAAGGGAAGAGACCGTACGGTAGGAGGTGCACTCAGTGAGTAGTCAGGAGGACAGCAGAGACTGCCTTTCATGTTTTAGAGTATTTACTCAAAAGAAAGCTCCTAGACCACAGAATTGAGGCAGCAGCAGTGATTTACATGTTAACTAGTAGACTGTTGAGGCTGGCAGAGTAGTTCTGTAAAGTGCATCTTGACACAGGAGCATCTCATGATACCAATCTGAAGTTTAAATGTAATGTGCTTGAGAGTGTGCTTTGGGTTTTTTGCAGTTTGGGTTTTTTTGGTTTTTTTTTTTTTTTTTTTTTTTTTTTGTGGTGGGGGTGGAGGCGGTTCTACTGCAGTAACTCTCTGAAGTGTCAGTCAAAACTGTCTTTTTGCCTATATTTGTTTCTGGGATGCTTTGCTCTGCAGTTTGTTGTTTTACAGATTTAAACTGATTCTAGCCACTTTGAATTTCAACTTCAGCTGTATCTACTGAACTGTAGTGTTAAGGAGATGCTCGCAAGGTTGACTAGCCCAGTGGCTTGTACATTTTTGCCTTCCTTTGTCGTATTTCCCATCTCTCATACTTATTCCAGTGGAGATGGAAGGGCATAAATTTCCCTTGAGGAAGGCAGAAGAACTCCATCTGTCAGTGGGAGCTGCCTGTGTCTAAGAAACTCAGAACACTTACTGCATCTATACGCTGTGTCCGTGTATAGGTAGCAGAAATCCTTTGCAGTCCACGTTTTGAGTACTGTCTGAAATATCCTCTTATGTTGTCAGGATCTAAAAATAAATAAGAAGCTGGCATTTATTCAATATGGAACTGTGTCCTTTTCTGACATTTCTTCTAAAAGTACTATAATTTAAATATAAGTAATATGGTTAGTTTAATCAAAACTAACTCATCTTCCCTCCCCTTGCAATAAAAAGGAAATTGGCTTTCATGCTTCCGTGGCTAGAAGAGTTCCAAATGCACATAACCTGGATCATAAAAAGGAAATACAGCAGTAAGTATTTCTCTTTCTCTATGACTAATGAACATGTATAGATCATCTCTTGTAACTCACCTCCCCTCTACTCTTCCCAGTTATTTTAGCTTATCCTTGTGTAAAGCATATTTAATTTTACGATTTGCCATTTGATTCAAGTACTTTTATTACTTTCATTGCTTCAGTTTTTAACTGATGGAAGTCTGTACAGTTAAACATGTATAGACACAGAAACTGTCCTGAAGTGTTGGATCTTTCCCAAATATCCTGAAGCTGTGTGTTAGTACAGTACTAATACACCAAGCTCTGTACTGCAAGAACACTGTTTGGCCTGGGTACTGTGAGGGGTGCGTGACAACCAGGGATTTACAGCTTCTACTTTTCAGGTGGAGGAAATCTTTCTTGTGCAGCCTACTGTTTGGTATCCCTGTCTTAATCCTAATGATTTATATGCTAATACCTGATGGTGGGCACCATGGGTCTATGGCGCTGGAACAGAACCTCATTCCTGGATTATCTATTTTAAATCTTCTCTTCTTTGTCCTGTGCACTTTTGTTCAGGTATGTCCACAGTACTTCCTAGGGGTTTGCTTTCTATTCATCTCCCATTTATGTAATCTGATGTGATAACGACAGGAGACTGGAAAGGTTTAGTGGATAAGGCCTGCCCTCTCGTCTGTACTGCCTGCACAGAATGAAGTGGTACTTTTCTGCAAGTTATCCATTCTGTAATTGCTACAGCACTTACTCCTGCCAAAGTTGCACCAGATAGTTTTCTAAGTGGGGAAGGTATTGTTAACATTAAGAAATACCTGATCAGCTGCAAACTAATTGAGTAACTATAGGTAAATCCCTTTACCTTCTGTGCCGTGTTTACTTTGCATTGCTGAGGAAAAGAATGATATTTAGCTGGCAGGGTTGTTTTGAGAATGAGGAAGGGCAAGAGAGAGGATGACAATGGAGTCAGCCTCCTAGTAGACCACTCCACTGAAGTTGTATCAATATAAAAATTGCATGGGACAGCAATGCCTTCCCTTATCTACTATATGTTTGTAATTCTACTATATTGTATAATGTATTCTCTGCTCTCACTGCTGTGATCTTAATACAAGTCTATCCATGCTTACACCAACAGTTTCTTGGTGGATGGTATTTTTATGTACAAGCTTACAAATCACTGAAGCACAAGACAGCCAATATGGATGTGCTCATCGTACTGGCCACAACGATTGCTTATGTGTATTCGTGTGTGATCCTGATGGTAGCGATAATTGAAAAGGCAGAGAAAAGCCCTGTCACTTTCTTTGACACTCCTCCAATGCTGTTTGTATTCATTGCCCTTGGGAGATGGCTGGAACACATAGCAAAGGTAACATATCTTCACATTAAGTATTGTGCATTAATGATGAGAATAGAATAAAACTATTCAGAGGAATTTTGAGCCAGATGTTTCTGATCTGTGTAGTAGCCTGGGATATGGTCATTTAGAGCTCAGGGATCATTGTGTTAAGTAAACATCAGCATTTATATATGTCAGTATGTCTTAAATATTTTTCTCTGTTTCTTAGAGTAAGACCTCGGAAGCTCTTGCTAAACTTATATCTCTTCAAGCCACAGAAGCCACTGTGGTAACTCTTGGACCTGACCACTCTATCGTCAGGTATATATTTCTGAACCAAAACCCCTTCAGCCTGCCTGGGTGAACAGACCAGGCTTGATGCAGTCAATGTGAAAGCATTATTATTGTTTTGAAGGTGATGGTGTAAATAATCTGTCTTTTATCCTTGTGACTTTTGCAGGGAGGAGCAGGTAGCTGTTGAACTGGTTCAAAGGGGTGATATTGTAAAGGTTGTTCCTGGTGGAAAGTTCCCAGTGGATGGAAAGGTCATTGAAGGCAGTTCTATGGCAGATGAGTCTCTCATTACTGGTAACTTCCCTTACACTTATGCAAAGAAGTGACATCTAGAACACTTTCTCACAAGAAAAGAGAGCAGACCCTACTGAATAACCTCCTGCCTTAAAGGACACTGCCTGACCTTTATGAGCTTGAATCCAAATCCTGTGTTTGCAGACACCCTAAAAAGCTGAAGAATTTCAACTCTTTGGTCACTTTTACTAATGCACTGATGTGATGGGCAGAGTCTAAACAGTGTTATCTTTATTCCAGAGATCTGGTGGGAGTTTTCCGTGAAATGTATTTATAGACATGGTACCTTCTCAGAAATAACTCCTAAAGGGCAATGGGGAAATGTTGGTGAGATGTTGGCATATGTATTCATGGGCGTCAGACAGGGCTTCTAACAGGGATCAGCCAGTGAGCAAGGAAAGGGAAAGAAAGCCTCATGGCTTGATGCTCATTAAGGGTCACGGGACTTTTTAATAGCTTCTGTAATTTTAATTTTGTTTTGTAAATATAATAAGGATATACTTTATCATACTATTCTTATAAATAAGGTAAAGGATATAAAAACTGTACGTTGTCGTTGGCTTGCTTGTTTTAGTTATGTATTTACTTTGCTTGGAGAACAGGGACACCTTAATTTAAGAGAACCAGTCATTATCACTAACCCTAAAAGTAGATAAAATAAAGATTTTGTAGAGCCAGTATTCTTGAAGAAGCAGTGTGAGAACAGGAGATTTGCCAAAGAGACAAATTTTTGGGTCTTTGAAAACTGAGGGTGGTGGAAATGGACACAGATTGCTCAACCTTCCATGGCTATGCAAAGTATTAATTGGAAAAATTCCTAGCAATTGCAAACCATTTGGTTCTGGCCCTTTTGAGGGATAGCATACTGGAGGGTTAGGACTAAGGAAACAGCATTTGCTTGTAATCTAAACCTAGAAAAAGTTTTACAGAAGTATGACACCACTTATATGTGTCTTTACTAGCCAGAGGTATAAAATATGTGATTTCTTGTCATTATTGCTTAGCATGCTGATTTTGGTAGCATACAATGAGCTGTGTGCTAATGGAGTATGTTCACTGTTATTAGGAGTATTGGCTCATTTATTCTTGCCTTTTCTTTCTAGGGGAAGCTATGCCAGTCACTAAAAAGCCTGGGAGCACAGTGATTGCTGGTTCTATAAATGCACATGGCTCGGTTCTTGTTGATGCAACTCATGTTGGTAATGATACCACCCTGGCACAAATCGTGAAATTGGTGGAAGAAGCTCAAATGTCAAAGGTAGAAAAGAAATAGAAAGGAAAACCTTATTCACAAATTTTAAATAAATAAGAAAAAGATTCTATGTTTTCATATATTTACTTGTTCAGAAAGCTGTGTTTTTCCAGACTTCAAAAAAGAATCAGATAGAGACTATTAGATATTTTCATGAACTTTACATGTTTATGTGTTTTGATCATAAAAATGCAAATTCTTGTTTTTCTTTTTTATAGGCACCCATACAGCAACTGGCAGATAAGTTTAGTGGATATTTTGTTCCATTTATCATCATCATTTCAACAGTGACATTGATAGTATGGATCACAATTGGTTTTATAAATTTTGATGTTATTCAAAAATATTTTCCCGTAAGTAATTTCATTAAGAGCTAGATTTTAGTGTTAGGATATCTTCCAGTGTAATTAACATGCCTTCTGTGTGTAGGGTTTGATGTTGCAACCTGGCAAATACTTCTGTACAATGTGGTGTTTTCTACGTAAAGCAGATAATTACACTTACTGAAATCTATCTGCAGGTATAAATCTACCTTTGCATTTACCCCTTAGATCTGCATGAGGTTCCTACAAGCTGAAATTACTGGCAGTCTTTCTGAAATAAACATGATCTATAGCTGCACGGCAAGGAGCTGAGCCATTCCTATCATGCCTGAAATTTTTTTTGACATCCTTGTTCCTGATGGCACATAGTGGGTTTGGCTTTAGAAAGAAGATGAGCTTCTGTTATCTTTAGGATGTGTATTTGCTGTGATCAGCAACTCTGGGGATCGGTGTACCTGGAAACAGGGTTTTCCTTTGCTAAGCTACTTTCCTAAGAAATGCCAGCAAGTTATATTGTCGTCTGGGAGCCTGAGAGCAGAATCAAGCATATGTGTGCTAGCAAAAAAGCCAGAAAATACTGCCATGAACAATTCATAACATTGACCTTTCTCTACCACTGCAGTAACAATGATAGATTGCTTTCCTATACTGGAGGTTTCCAGGTAAATGTGTTTTTTTTAAATGATTATGATTGATTGTACATCTATGTTACCTTCTATCAGCAATCATACATCTTTCTTTCTTTTTTTTCCCCCTCTCTTCCCTCTTCTTGCAGAATCAGAACAAACACGTGTCAAAAGCTGAACTAATACTGAGGTTTGCATTTCAAACCTCAATCACTGTGCTGAGCATTGCATGCCCCTGTTCTTTAGGCTTGGCTACCCCCACAGCTGTGATGGTGGGCACAGGAGTTGCTGCACAGAATGGTATTCTCATCAAAGGTGGAAAACCGCTGGAAATGGCACACAAGGTTAATAGTTCATTCTGTACTTTTGTAGCTTACCCAGCTATTGCTACATGAAATATAATTTCCCAGGAAATCCTGCTGACCCAGAGAAAGACTGCAGAATGTTTGTTGTTTGGGTTTTTTTCGATTGGTTTCTGCTCATTAAAGTAAAGAAGACAGATCTGACCTTCTTTCTTCAAAGCAGTCACAGCGAAGTGTTGAGAGCCAACAGTTCTGCAATCTCATGCCAACAAGGCTGCTAATCTGCATGACCTCAGAGGTTTCTGACTTTGTGCACTCTCTTTACCTCTTCTGCAAATGAGCCCAATAATCCAGTGTCTTACTTTTTTCCCCAGAGGGCTGTTGTGAAATGTATGTTGTTCTAGTTTAAAATGTAGGATGTAAGAGAAAAACAAAATTATTTGAAGTTGGTTTAGTGTATAGAAAAAAAGATGGGAGGCAGAAAAAACTCTTCAAAGACATGAAGCTGATGAAAAGAGGAAGAAGATATTGAAGGAGGAGGAGGTTTGACATGTCCACAGCCAGTGAAAAGAACGAGTTTAAACCATGTGATGGTAGACTGGGTTAGATTTATGCAGAACATTTTAAGTGAAAAGGATGGTAAGAATACATTAATCAGGCAGATAATTCTTGTTCTTACTGGAAACTATAAAGCATAGACCATAAGTTTTTCCAAGGCTCTGCAAAAAAAAACAAAAAAGGACTGCTCATTAGTGTCAGGACTTTTTACCTTTTGACTCTAAGCAAGGCTAGGGTCAGGGCTTGGAAAATTATGTGACTTGTTGGATTCTGAAAGGTTGGTGGGCTGGAATAGCTGAAAACGGAAATAGCACCTACTTTGTTGAGTTTTTTGCTTCTTGTGTTTCTCTGTGCTGTTTTTGCTTCTTTGGGTTTCAGTGTATGTGGTGCTGTTTTATTTGGTTCCTTCCTGATTCCTCAAGACCCATTGGGCTAGCTAACAAGTGATCACTGAATTTGGTGAACAGCATGATGTTGATTTCGGTTAGGTTGTTATTTCTGGAACTTGTTACAGCTTCTTGCACTCTTTCTACCTGCTCTATCACCAAATAACTTCCTGAGTCCTCTTTCGTCAGTGCTATAGTTAATTGTTTAGAACATCATTCATAAAAGCCCTCCTTGCAACATATACCATGTGATTAAGGTGCCATTACATGAATCCTGCATGTGAATACATATATGCACACACAAAGGACAGCACAAGTCCTGCAATGACTCTTGTCTGAGATCCTAATAGAGGTACAGTATGATGTTGTAGCATCAGTGAAATTATTATATGGGGAATGAGTAAAAAATGTAAGGAGACTTACTGTAGAGGTAGTTCAAGGTACATACAGGAATCCCTACTTTTGTAGGTTTATTCTGTCTTGGTGTGGATGTAGTCAACTGATTATTAAGGTCTTGCCTGTATTTATGTGCCTAAAGCATATGAGCATCCCTATGCTCACCGGACTAAGGCAGTAACTCTGGTTTATTTCTTGCAGATAAAGACTGTGATGTTTGATAAAACTGGGACCATCACCTGTGGAGTTCCTAAAGTCATGAGGGTGCTTTTGCTGGGAGACATGGATGTGCTCTCTCTGAAGAAGGTACTGGCAGTGGTTGGCACTGCAGAAGCCAGCAGCGAGCATCCTTTAGGAGTGGCAGTCACTAGATATTGCAAAGAGGTATGTGACCTTTCTGTTTCATCTAAGGCCTGAAGGGATTTGTGTAAACACAGCAATGTTGTATTAAAGGAGCAAGTTCCAGAGGGACAGGCCTGCCTGAAAAGTAACAGCCTGGAAACCTGGCAGATTTTATGATGGTGCATCTTAATCTGGACAATACCAGAATGCATATTTGAAGCTTTGCTTTTCTGGTAACTCTGTGGAGTTCTCAAGCAAGGTCTTACAACGTTTTTCCTGAACTAGTGGGAAAATAAGGATTGTGGAATATGTGCAGGAGGAATATTTATGCTCAAAATAGCATTGTGAAGCAAATGTATGTGGTGACATTTCATACGTTACCTGACCATAGTCACTTCTATTAGTCACTTGCTTATCTGAATAGATTAGGCAAAAAGCTTTAAAACCTGAATATTAAACTGTGATATTTGTGAATTTCACAAATGAATTAATAGACTAGTCAAGTCTTTACAAATTCTGCAAATCCTCAAAGGTCATTTATATATTGCATGTGTTCCTCAAATGTTTCAGGAAGAATGAAAGCACAAATAGTAACCAAAATAGGAAGCCTGGTTTAGATAAATAATTTCTTTCTGCTAAGACATGTCACTAATTGATTTATGGAATAATTAATTGGCAGGAATATATCAAACTTATTAGTGATAGATCTTTCAGTGGTAAAATGTAGAAGTTAGTATATAAATTTAGAAGGGAAAAGAGAGTATGGGTAATGATTCAGTTGTCTCTCTTGTATTTTACATTTTTTGTTTTCAAATTTGTCTTAGTTCCTCAACACTTCTGTAGTCATCCCATGCACCAGTTATTACTGGATTATGGCTGATACGAATTGCAATGCTATACTGTTTCGTAGTATTCTTACCACTTGCCTTATCATCCCTGTGTTGTAAGAAGGGCACTGAAAGGTACATGTAATTCCAACTTCCAGAGACAACCCAGAATAACTTGTTTCTAAACGCATATTTTCTCAATTTTTTTTGTAACTCATAGGGTGCTGGTAATCCCTTTTCTCATCTTGAAGGTACTCACTGGCTTCTGTCTCTAACACAACAGAAAGACACAGTTTCCTTATCATTCAGCCAGGTCACTCCAGGAATTAGACACGGTTTTTTACTGTACTTCTGCATATATGTAAAAGATCAGAACCCCCACAGTCAGTTATCTGTGAGGTTAATTAGAAGTTGCATCTTTTCAGAAGCTGTATGGCTTATTGTTAAGAGTGTTTCTGTTTAGTTCCTAGTCTTGTCTGACCTTATGAACCACCAGTATAACTGCTTCATCTTTGAACTACCAGGAAAAGCTGTCCTTTATGGTTTGCTGGTGCTAGGGCTGAGACTTGGATGTAATCTGTATGGCTGCCCCTTTCCAGAAAATCTACACCACAGCACATCCAGAACATCCTTATTTTTATTTCTGTGCTGTTGATACTCCATGCTGCTTTTCCATCAGTCAGTCATTGTCAAGAGGAGGAATGAGGCCTCTTTTCAGAAGGAGTTATCTAATATTTGTACCCTACATGGGCAGCACACACTGATGATGAACTCTGGTTATATCCACAGGAGCTGGGCACTCAGAGCCTGGGATACTGCACTGACTTCCAGGCAGTCCCAGGCTGTGGCATCAGCTGCAAAGTCGGAGGTGTTGAGGCTGTCCTGGGCACGGCCAAGGAGGGTCTCGAGCTGGATGCTAACAGGAGCAGGGACAGCAGTGCTCCTCTGGGAGATGACACGCTGATCACTCTCTCCGAACCACATGGTATGTCTGCCCCCCGACACAACTGCCAATTGCAATGTGAGGGCTAATGAATCAAAATCCTATTGCACAAGGAACAACAGGAGGGCGGATTTATGGCAGGAGGAGGCAAAGAACATGAGAGACAAAAATGTGCCTTAACAAAAATTGAAGCTCTGTCTTTCCTCTACTCTCAATCTCTTTGCAATTCAGAAACCTAAATAAGAATTTAGATGCTACAGTGATGGGTAATCAAAGAGTCCATACACTACATAGGCAATAAGGCATACCCAGCAATGTTCCTTTTGGATAGAAGAATGGTCCAGCAGAGAGCAAACTTTGCCAATTAGCATTATCTTCCCATTTAGAGAGCATTTAACATATGTCATCTTACAGCTACTTTTTATATCCTACCCTTTAGTTCCATATTAACTTGAACTTTTTGTTTTCTGTTCATATATCTCTCAAGGCACTTAATTTTTTAAAAAAACATCTTTTCAGCAGATGCACAATAAAGTGTGTTATATCTACAAACTGAGTTTCAGTGCCTGATGTTTTTGATTAGGCCAATACATTTGCTTTTGTTTCAAGCTCAGTGGAAGACACTTTGCTCTTTTGTAGTGTAGGAGAGAAATAAAAGGTATTTAAAGCCTTCCTTAAGAAGCTCATCAGTTTTCTTCAGAAGGCTGTGGCTCTACTGACCTTTTTGAGAAAGCTGTTAGAAGAATGAAAAAAAATAAGAACTTTAATCTTCAGAACTGTGCTATTTGTGAACGGTGTTAATGTAATATTTTCTCACCTGCTTCATACAGCTCTTGTGAAGTTGGACTGAATTCATAATGAGATGCTGTACATACTGCTTCATTGTTTGTTAGAACAAAACTACTTTTTTCTTACCAGAAGTAGCCTTTATATTTTAAAGAAGTCATTAGTTGTGAGAACAAAGCAACGTGGTATTTATGAAATGTGCATAATGCATTTATCTAGAAAAACAATGCCAACTGGCAAAGGCAAATACAGGCAAATACTTCGATTAAGTTCATGACGCAGTTCTGTGTATGAACAGGCACAAATTGAGTCTTGAAGGAGAAAAGTTTTATAAGGCTGTCTTCAGGTAGTGCCTATGCGTTTGTGTTTGGCCATGGCAGCAGCACTTCAACAAGGCTAATTGTTTGTGTCTTGGGTGTGACCATTGCCAGCCCGGAACGCAAAAATAAAAAAACTAGGAAAACCTCTTCAGAATATTTTTCTATAGCTAATGCAGCCTGATGTTGTCATCCTCAAACATCGCTGGCTTGTGTTCACTATTTTTGAGTTGTTCATTTTTCTTTTTCTCTGTGCACAAAGGTCCATCAGCTTCTCACACGTACGCAGTGTTGATTGGAAATCGTGAGTGGATGCGACGCAATGGCCTGCATATTGCAAATGATGTAAATGATGCAATGACGGACCATGAAATGAAAGGACAGACTGCCATACTAGTGGCTATAGATGGTAACTGCTGTTCTTCGGAGTAACTTAATAAATGTCGGTTGATCCTACCATGGAATGGATAAAAACAAGCTCTGGAGCAATTGATCAGTGGCTTAGTGTCAAGAAACTACTAATCTTTTAGTGCAGAACCGCTTGTGTTCTTAAAAGAAGCTTTCACCTCAGAACAGTGTTTATAAGATTTTGTTGGGTAGATTTTAATTTAAGTATTAATTTCTGAACCTCCTGTTGTGTAGGACTATTGTTCAGAAAAGCAGTGCCAGTGCAGTGCCGTGTCCCATCCTGACTTTACATCACTTAAGGATCACAGGCCAACCAATTGGATCACTGATTTCAAAACATTTCATGAATAAACATAATGATTCATTAGATCATTCAAGTATAATACATTTGACTAAATTGGTTTTGCCAAAGGGGTTCTGTTCTGTGCTACTCAGAAAAAGACCCCAGACAATGCCTTAGTAAGAGAAACTGCTGTAATGGTGAGCCATTGACAGTGCATCTGTGATCTTGAAATGGGGCCTCTGGTTCAATTGCTGAATAAATATTCTTGGTGCTCCTACTGAGCAATTTTGAGAGGCATTTGCATGTCTCAGACTGGGCTTCATCAGCAGTCCAGCAAAATCAAGTGCTCTTAGCATGGAAATAAGGGCTCTGAGGTACAGCTGGTGTTCCTGTCGTTGCTAGTGATAACAAATAGAGATACAGAGGTCCAAAGCCTACTTAAGTCCTTACTTTTGAAAGGTAACCTGCAACGATAAACCAATGGGAGATTTTTGTAAGTTACATGAAGGAAACGTGGATGCAGCTTTGAGTCAATGTGTTAGAAGGCAAGAGCAACACTGCCGTATGAAAGTACTTAATTATAAGAGATCCAACCCTGAAAGATTAGAGGACATAAAACCAGATACCCTTTATGCTTCCTCCTGGAGGAGTGGCTTCAGCATCTGACGTGGGCACAATTCCCAAAACTTTCTCTGCCTCACTATCATATTTGTCTGTACCATAAAACCTAGAAGTCAGGCATGTTCAAAAGCTACTCTCCTCTTCTCCCCTTCCTCCTGGTCCCTAAATATCAAAGGTGGTTTTTGTTCAATCTGAAACAGATAAATAAGAAAAGTTTGTGTGTGTGTAAGAAGGAGACCAAAACTTAGGTCAATATTACCCAGAATGTGTTATTTCACAAGCCACCACGGTGTGAGGGAAGGGAAGTCCTGTTCTCTTGCTGCCATTGTGCCTCCCACAGCTCTCTCTAACAGAGGACTTTTCTTTGTGCAGGCGTATTGTGTGGAATGATTGCAATAGCAGACACTGTAAAGCAGGAGGCAGCCCTTGCTGTGCACACACTGAAAAACATGGGAATAGATGTGGTGCTGATAACGGGGGACAACAGAAAAACTGCAAAAGCCATTGCTACGCAGGTATCTGCTTCTTTGCATTTCAAAAAAAAATACATGATGAGGTTCTAAAATTCTGCTTACCCCCGTGAATTTGGAGCAGGACCTCAGAGTTTCCCTGGATACATTAAATGAAGACCAACTTTTCTTGAATTGGACTGAAAATGAGGTCAGGTCCTGCGGCATATTAAAGGCCAGTGGCTACATTAAGATCCCACTGAAGACATGCAGTCAGTATGTCTCCAGATGTACAGAGTTTCTTTCAGTAATTAATCCATTGCTGAACTGAAGCCTCCTGCTTCCTTTCACTGAAGGGCAGTTGTGTTTGATTAGTGATGAAGGAAAGTTCCTTTAAGGTCCAGTCCTGTTCCCAATAAGATAAGTGGGAATTTGTCATTATCTTTAAGGATAAGATAGTAATAACAATAAGAATTACTGTTAAGAAGCATAGGAGTCTAAAAGATGTTGGGTTTAAATGAGATTTCCTTGATCTCAAACTGTAAATGTTGCTCCAAAGCCAAAGCCAGCTTCTCACTCCACCATGCTACATTTCCACCCTCTTCATTTTCATTCCTACATCGATCTACTTCTAATCTACTATGTGCCACCTCACTTTCCTCAGGTATCCCTCCACACAGCTACCTCAGCTAGCACTGTGGTACGCATGTTCTCGAATGTTGTGAGGTCTGTTTTGTTTGTCAGTGTGATGCTTTAATCCTTCTCCTATTTTGTTTCACACTTTTGCTTTTGTGTTCAATTGTGGGAAAGTGTTTTCCCACCCAACTTTGTTAAGAGAAGAAGTCTTTCAGAAACGAGCTTCAATTTATTGTTCAGGGCACTTCAAACAAGCTTAGTCTGTGCCAACCTACATTTTAATTGAATTTTTGGCACTTGCTTCCTTTCCAATGGAAAAACGGTAAGCCGGTCCTAAAAACTTCTAAAAATGTTACTTTTTGAAAGGTTAAAAGAGAGCTTCGACCTTGTGTAGTGAAGAGCTGATCTCTCCCTGGTGAGGCAGCCAAACCAGGGGCATTTTCCCAGCGCTCTTTAGTACACCCACCTGTTTTTCAACTACAGCACTAGAGCCATTGGTAGCAACTCCATATTAGTTGAGATGTGGATGAGTAGAAGCATTTAGCCAGCCATCTGCTTTATTTTCATAGTCTCCCAGAGACTCGCACATACTTGTCGTTCTGTGTTTCCCCTAGTGTAACTGCTTGATCATACGTGGTTCCTGTGTTGCATTTCACTGAAACATTTTTTGCTGCATCAAGCAGCATGGTTAGCTGAAAACTGGCTCTTTTTACCATCAAACCTTTGTTGCCAGGGCAGCAGAGCTTCAGAAGCCCTGCAGGGCATGTTGCTAAGGGCAGAGCATGGTTTTCTAGCATCTCTGCAATAAAGATGGAGGGGGCTGTAATCAGTTCCTTTCTTATGCCAAAGGTGTGTTGCTGTTCAGCTTTCTGTGTAGCTTCCAAGTGTTTCTTCCACTGGAATCAGTTTGGTTGATCTTCCTTTGTTTCCTCTTCTCCCAGAACAGCAAATGGCTCTTCCTTTCAGCATGAAGCATATCACCAACCAGGGTGTATTTCTTTCTTTGTACATAGGTTGGCATCAAAAAAGTCTTTGCTGAGGTTCTTCCTTCTCACAAGGTCGCAAAGATCCAGGAGCTCCAAAATGGGAGGAGGAAGGTTGCGATGGTTGGTGATGGAGTCAATGATTCCCCTGCACTAGCCAGGGCCGATATTGGAATTGCAATTGGAACGGGCACCGATGTTGCCATTGAAGCAGCAGATGTTGTTCTTATCCGAGTGAGCATTAGTTTTGATCTGTCCTCTTTTATCACAGACACTCCTCTTTTTGGCTTGATATTCTGAAGGCTGCATGTGGAAAACTTTCGATGCTCTTCTGTCTTGCAGAATGACTTGCTGGATGTGGTTGCCAGTATTCACTTATCTAAGAGAACAGTTCGAAGAATACGAATAAATCTGATTCTTGCCTTAATTTATAATCTGCTTGGAATACCTATAGCAGCAGGTATGTGACTGCCGAGCTCAGCTTGTCAAAGACAGCAGCACAATTGAGCTCTGTGGTGTCTCTCACAGGATTTCCTGCTCAAGGAACCAAAGAGAAGTTCCTAGAGTATTTAAAACTTGTCAGAAGGAAGACAAAATAAATATGGTATTTTTTGCATGTTGTAGAAAAAAATTGTTCCCCAAATTTTAAACTCTTAGGAATAAGTCCTTATATGATGAAATTAAAACCATGCTCTTATTTCACATAGCAGTACTTGGGGATTAGTTTCTCTATATTCAAACCCAGCTCCAGAGAAACCTTCCCAGTTCTGGGTGCTCCCTCTTTTATTCACCCTAAATCACTTGTTTTTGCTGCTGCTACTTGCATTCTCTCTGCTTCTGTCAGACATCTTCTCATGCTCCAAATTCCTTCTTAAATCTTACTTCAAGCATTCCTCTTTTTCTTTTTGAGTAACTTCTCCCTCCTTTGCCTGGACTACTGCCTTGTCTTTCTGTTGCTTTTGCTTTGTTTCATATGTACAGAATAGCTGGAAGGGACAAATAGTCTCACCTTGGGCCACAGTCTTGTAGCCGAGTTGGTGCAAAAGTCATCCCTTGCAACAAAGGGACATATTTAAAAATAAGTGAGCAAATATATATCAATCTAATTGTGTTTATGGAGGTTTTAACAAGTCACATTGTAGAACTACCAATCTGTTGTATAATATACAGGGATGGGCTGCTCTGGCTGATATCCATATGCTGTTTTGCTAGGTGTGTTCATGCCTGTTGGCCTCGTGCTTCAGCCTTGGATGGGATCAGCTGCAATGGCAGCTTCTTCTGTGTCTGTCGTGCTGTCTTCTCTGCAGCTGAAATGGCAAGTTGTCTTCTACTAAGCCATTGGGGAACCGTAGGCAGCACTGTGAGACGTTACTTTGGGCTTTGTATATCTAAAAGTACCTCACAGTGCTTTAGCTTGGGGTTGTTCTGTCTAATCCTTGGCTCCAAAAGAGACAGGTGTCACTGCTATGAACACACCTGGACTAAGACCATACTGAGCATTCTTAACAAGCAGCTAAAAGCGTGACTGGATGCCACCTGGGCACCTGTGTTGGAGATCTAGTTCGATACCAAGTGAGGTAATGATCTGCACTGGTTTTGCTGTGAATATCAAGTGAACAAATAATTCAAAAGGCAGTTCTTCATAATGTAGCAGTAGATGTTTTTTAAAAGATTTGTACTTGATTTTATTTTTTTATCTCTTTAATTTACCCGGAGAGAAACTGAGAAGCAGTGTATTTATACTTTGGCACCTTGCTACAGATGAAGTATCTTGCTCTATTTTTTTTTGGAAGTGAACCATTTCTGAACTATTAACAAGATTTTAAAAATTCTATTAATTTTTTGTGCTACACTGTTGGGTGCCCTTTTTGGGTGCAGTTACAATGGACCTGTTTTTAACAGCATTGTGAGCAAATTTCTTTCAAAAATAAGACTTTTATGGTGTCTGAAATTAATCCAAGCCTTCAAATATTTCTACTGCAGCTGGAGTCTTCTGTAGCATGTAGTGTAGTATAGTGTATTATAGTACAGTATAATATAAACTAATATAGGAAATCTGTTGCTGCATCATGATTCTGATCCTGCAAATGTTCAGTGAGACCACAGTCTAAAAGAAAAGCTACGTATGTGCTCATGTCTGTTTGCAGAATCAGGCCTACCACTACAGGATTTTAATCCTAAAAACTTTCTGTGTGTAACTATCCAAAGATGAGAAATTTCTATAAGAGGATTCCTTTATTCTCTAATTCCTTTGAATTTGTGGCGGTTGCATTAAGTACTGAACACTATTGTGGTTAGATATTGAGAACCCCCCAAAACATATTTGGCTTCAGATTTATGGAACCTGTATTACAGTGTACTCTGTAGGACAATAATTTTTCTTGAAGCTTCACATCAGCTGAACAGAACTTCAGATTCCCAAAAAGACAACAATACATATAGGTGAAGAAGCGCGCGCATACTTGCCATTGCTAGGCTTTTTTTGACCTCGAATGCATTGAATCAGAAAGTGATTTTTGGGTCATTCCCCTGCAATTGTCTGCTACGAACCCTTTCATAATTCAGCTAACTCAATTTTTCTTAAAGAACTTCACTTTGAAAGTCCCTCTCTTTTACTATTGAAATGTTTTAATGGTATGTGACCAGTACTCTTTGACATTAACATTGCATCTGAAGTACAGGTAACATTGTTAGCAGAAGTTTCTGATTCGTTCTAATGCCAAAGTTGCTTCTGCACATTGACCTCTTGGTACTATACATCTTTTCTCTTTCTCTTCTTAGTTATAAGAAGCCAGCCACAGAAAGTTATGAAGCACAAGCTCAAGGCCGCATGAAGCCACTTACCCCTTCCCAAATCAGTGTTCATATTGGAATGGATGATAGGAGGAGGGGTTCATCCAGACAGGCTCCTTGGGATCAGATTAGCCAAGTGTCTCTCTCTCCCTTGACTTCAGAGAAGCTGCCGAGATGTAACGGTTTTGTTGAGGAAGAAGGGGACAAGTGGTCATTGCTCATGAATGGAGGAGATGAAGAACAGTACATCTGAAGTACTGTACTCCCAGTAAACAGGAAACGTTCCTTCTCACCAGTGATGGGAGGGACGAAGTTATGTCATCAAGAGCTTCAAGGTTGTAAGTGAAGTCATTCCTTTAGCTCACAAAACAACTCCAACTCAGTTTGATGTTGGGTTGTATGGATTGTGGTTTTTTTTTCAGGTCACAAGTTATTTCTAGTCACGGAAAGAATCTATGGTTCTATAATGAAGTGGCTACTTTGCACACAGCAATTATTTGTAAAAATATAATTTTCAGAGTCTAAAAGAGTTTCTTTCTTCTGAATTGTTTACTGGGCACCAAATTTCATACTTTTTGCTCTTTCTAACTTTATTATTTCAAGAGACACATATTAATTTCTGTGTCCAAGTGAAAATATCCGTGGCATAAGCAAGTCAGTGGTCAGAAGTTGTACTTTTACACAGAATCCTAACTACTCACATCACTGGGAGAGCACTTTGTATTTAGGATTCATGTGTGTCTCCTTGGACCAAAAATGCTTCAGTGTTTCACTGACGCTCTGAAAGGTCTCTTTCAAAGATTTTCACTTGCTTTCAGGTATCGCATCCTTTTGATGCACATTTCCATTGCTAAACTTGTTCTGTTATTCCTGC
>NW_010138624.1:32697-90368 GCF_000699245.1 Pterocles gutturalis
AGATTTTCTCTGTTGCTCCATATGAGCTCTTTTTTCCCCTTTCTTTGCACAAGGTATCTTCCATGAGTTATTACTATGTTTACAGATATTCCTGTTTGGGACAAACTCCTTTAAGTCACCAGGAACTCTTCCATTCCTATTGAAGTCCACAAAGGCAGTGCAAGTGATCGTATCATTTTCCTGTGGATACCTTGCAGGACCTCATGAAGCTCCTGACAGTTGGGCAGTAGTCTATCTCTTCCATCTGACAGAGTGAAGAATTTATGCCAGTGTGAGCGAAGGTGGTATTTACCATGGTGTGACTGAGAGCAGAACTAGCACTGGTGTGACTCCAGCATGGCTGAATGGAGTGAGTTTATTGCATAAGTTAACCTCAGCTTACTAGTTGCTTAAAATGGAAACAAAAGTTTAAATGGTAAAGGTGGAAAAATGGCCTTAAAATGTGGGACTTCTATTTGCTATGGTATAAATAACTTTTTCTGATGACAGAAGAACTTGAACTAAGAAGATTTATAATAGCTTGAATTTTAATGTAAATTTGTATTCATATTTTGAATTGTTTTTAATTTCCCTCTTTGCTCTAGTTTCATGAGAAATCAAGGTGCTGAACAACCCTTTTTTCACTTTAATGCCTTTACCAAAGCTTGCAGTAACTTTATCACTGTGAATGTAAAATTCATCCCTTAACACTTTTTAGTCAGGACAGTAGGAGTCAATGGCTTTGGTGCACTGAATCCAGTCCCCTGGTGCTGCGTTGCTCAACTGCGGGACTCTGAAGCAAGCAGATTGGGCTTTTATAGTCTAATCTAAAAAGTGAAAGAACAGTAATTACTGTGCTAGGCAATGTGAAATAACCACTTAATTTCACTGACTTAAATACAGAACTGTTTCCAACATGGGTTCAAATCCTGCTCCTCCTAATGTAAAAATGAAAAACAAGTCAGAGAGGAAAAGAACTGTGGTTAAAGCATTGAGCAGGTCTTCCTATTCTCTCTTCCTCTTAATATTATATTTGAGCTTTCTTTAGCAAATACTGACAGCACTGTCTTAAATATAATTACAAATCAGTTTTAAAACTGTAAAATCTCTTTACACGTGTGGAGATTTCTTTTATAGCACCCACACTTTTCAAACATGCCATAGGTGCCTATACATGTCCCTGTGGGGAAAGATGGTCTACTGTTTCACTGTTTTATGTTTTCTTACCAGTGCTTACAATAAAAATAATTTTTTTAAAAAACAAACAAACAAATAACTTTGTGTCTTTATTTTTCTTTTTTGGGGGAGTGCAGAAAAAAAAAAGAGCATAAGCAGTGATTGTTGGATTGCAGGATACATATGCACAAGAGAGATTTTGTGACTGCTTTGTGATCTATTTCAGGCAGGATATATAGCAGGGAAAAAAGAGACAGTTTTGTATTGCTTGTTGAGGCAGGCGAGGTTGCAAGCATGTTGAAGGGTGGAATTAGGATTCAAAATAATCTTGAGAAATTGGACAGAACTGACAATCTTTGCAAACAGGAAAGAGAGGTATTAAAGGTCAGCTTGGCAGAAAAAGGTCAGGTGCTTGGCTGGCATTCATTTTGTGACCTAACAACACAGTGATGCTATAAAATGAACAAAAGCATTGAGACGTATAATAACTGTATCATCCATATGACATAAAATACCTCTTTCTGTTCAGCTCTGGAGAGGCATCAGGTGAAGTATCAGGTCTAGTTTTCGATGTCATACTTGTTAGGAAAACCCAGAGACAGATCAGAGAAGAGAAGAGCAAGGAGATTTAACGGAAATCTAGAAAGCATGAGAACATAAATACATGAGAATGAGAAATAAAAGATCACTGAAGAAGTTTGAGTAGGTTTGCCCATAGCATACTCGAAGGAAACACAAGTCTCCAGACACAAAGAGAACAATTTATTCCTTTCGTCTTTTCACTGTCTTTTATGTTCATGGTGGCTAGAACAAGAAATAATAGGCTTATTGAATCAAAGAAGATTTAGATTAGTCACTAGGGAGGAACCGTGTAACAGGAAAGATTGTGGAGCACTGGAAGAGATCGTCAAGGGGGGCTCTTTGGACATGCATGGCAATCGGGCACATATCTGATGAAAATGCTTTAGCCTGAGGTGAATCCTGCCTTGGGGCAGGCGACTGCCCTGGACAATCTTCTGACCTTCTCTCCAGCTGGCCTTTCTCTTATTTCTGTGAACGTTTTTTTCTACTCCAAATGATTGGAGTAGAGGACTGATCACACTATCCTGTTCTCAAGGGCTGTCAAAGGACTGGGAGAAAGATTGTCTTTGACTTTATTTAATAACTTGAAATGAACTGGAAAATATATTAAAGATTCCTAACTATATTTGCATAACGTCTTAGACGGTAAACTGCTGTGAAACTTGCATAGATGCCTATAAGGAAGTTAGAATAGCTACACATAGTCAAGAAAAAGAAATATAAGTGCTAGTCCTGTGATCACATGCTCTTGTTAAACTTAAGCTGACTCCCTGCAGAGGTGTATGAGATGGAGGACAGCTTCCGCATTTCTGCATAACATAACGATGAGCTTTCCTTGCCTTCACAGGGACCATCTGCCTGCAGAGACCCTGGCAGAATGAGGTTCTGGCCTGTGACTGGTGCTCCTGTGCACTACGAGCCAAGTCCAGTAAAAGGGCTGGAGGAAGGTGCTCAAGAGGACAGGCTGTTGGGATAATCCCTAAACTCCATGCCCCAGTAGTGAGCCATGCTTCTCCTATTTCCCAGCACTGAGTATTTTGATGGATTAGACAGTGTGGAGGAGCTTTTCAAATCCCATTGTTGGTTTTAGGTGTCTTAATTTCTGCACGTTTTCCTGGCATGACTCAATTACTGTTTATCTGACCTTAAATGTTGATATCTCTAATGATTTTCATGGGACATCTAGTTATTTTGCCCTGGGAAAAGTTTGTGAGTCTTTTCCTGTAATTATTTTTATTTTATTTTATTTTTTTTTATGACCACAGAAGACACCTAATGAGTCAGATCTTTACTTTGGCTTTCATGTTATTTTTAGTGCAATGGCTCAGGAGCAGTGCTTCCCATTACGTTTTTCAACTATTTTCCTTGTCATGCTATAGTTTTGCCATAGAATTTTTTGATGCCCTAAGTTCATGGGAAAGAAATTATTCCCTTTCATTTCCTCCTCCCTTCCCCCTTTTTCAAGCAAATTAACTGTCTGTTTTCTATCCAAACTGATTACAACCTTTCTCTGACTATATATTCTTCCAAGGATTGTATTTTCTCTATTGGCACTTGTGTGTGAAGAAAACAAATGAGTAGGTGGTGAAATTATACAATGGTGTACCGTGATGGGAAATCAGATAACACTGAAATGTTGGATTTAATTTCCTCTATTAAGAAACCAACAGCAAGCATGTTGGTTTTCATGGGAAATCATTTAGGAGTCACAACAAAAGTGGCAAAACACAAAGCATCCTGCTCATGTGTGAGTCTCAGGCAGGCACAAACATGGGATGAGGCAGATGATTAATTCCTCTCCTTGTCTCAAGTTAAAAGTACCCAGGTTTTTCAGGCAAACATGGCCCATCCACAGGCTCTCCGTGCAATGATCTGATTTTCATGATTTGTTTATCTTCATGCACAAAAGGATGATTTCTGAATGTTCTCCTGGTGCTGCAGGTGAAAGGGAAGGGATGTGGCAGGAGGAGGGGCGTGTTTGTTTCCACACTTGGCCGTTCAGCCTGCCCGGGTGGAGGTAAGTCCCCTGGGAGATTTGTGTGGGTCAGTGCTGTGCTGCAGGGGTACCGGTGTGAGGTTCGGGTCAGGGGGGCTGTGCTGCCTGGCAGCCAGTGCCCTGCCTCGTGGGGGACCACAAGATGTCACTGCAGGTCCAGCCCAAACCAGAGAATCCCCTTAATCTGTAAAGCATTGGAAAATCCATTACATTCGATCCTGATTAGCAGCGAAGAAAAAACTGCAAAGGGGGCAGTTGAAGTCAAATAATATAGCGTGCCTAAAATTTTGGGCTGAGTTGACATTATATATCCCAGGAAAAGATTTCAGGCCAGTGTTTATTTGCATTGAGCTCTGAATTGCTACCTTGTTTGTATTATTTGACACTTAAGTAAATCCTGAGCTCTGCATATGCTGTCTGCTGAAATTGTGGTTAGCTTTTTTCCTTTGACAAGCTGCGATTCAAAATGAAAAGCAGCGCTGCAGGGAGGTGAAGCATCGTGGCTGTGCCGTCAGAACAAGCCTGCACCTTGTGATGTGAGGTTAAACTTCCCAGGCAGCCGAGAGAGCAAGGCTGCTTGGCTGGTTGTTTTTTGTTTTAAGCAGACTCTTACTGTGGGGGAAGTCGCCATGAAGACCCAACACAAGACTCCAGGAATGTGTTTCTGTTCAGGAGAACACCAAAGCACAAGTGTAAATCCTTTTGAAGTCTGAAGATTAGGCAGGTGCTCAATGCTCCTCTGAACTACAGCTGCACATGTCTCATGATAGATATCAAAAAAATTTTAGGCATAAATCTGAATATTTGAGGCCTCCACACACTTGGGGAGCTACCCAAAGTTAAAATTATTTTCTTTAAAATAAATAAATAAATAGATTGGGTTTGAAAGAAGTTTGCCAAACTGGTTTTCTGCCGCTGTCACCTCATTTTAAGACAGACGTGGTGCAGGACTCATCTGTGTGGTTGGCAACTGGCGTGTCACTGTTGTAAGAAGCAGCAGTGTCACTGTCACAAAGCACCGTGGCTCTGTATTATTATTTAAACCCCTGTAACCCTGCTTGCCTTCAGGCTCCAGCAGCATGAGGAGCATCCAGGTGACACCAGCTGCTGAAGAGGAACAGTCCCTGGACAACACCAAAGATGCTGTTGGGGATACACAACATCAAAGGGATCACCTTACTTTGGTAGAAAATGGTTTGTGGAAGTTTTTCTTAAGGCAAACTGCTTTAAAATTAGGATTTATTTCTCTGCTTCCTTTATTTTTCAGACATTTCGGTTGTTTGGGAACACCTAGCTGAGCACCTGTACCCCTTGAGCTCTCTCTCTCTCTCTCCTACCTGCATACAAGGATGACAGGTTAGTGCTGGAGGTGGCACCCTGACATGGGTGGCAGGAGAAGGGCACAGTCCCTTCTGGCCAGATGCAAGGGGACTACACTGCAAACCGGGTAGTCCCCAGCTGTCCTGCAGCTCTGCCGCTTTCTTACCTGCCTGGAGGGCAGCAGGAAGTGCGTGGAGCCAGAAACAGAGGTCAGATGCACAACACACACACATGGTGCAGAGGCAAGGAGCAAGGAAGATGGCTGCTCTGGGCTGGTTTCAAGTGCGTTTGGTGAGGAGCCTGCACCTTCCCACATGCCTTCACCATTCTCTCAAGCCTGTGGATTTAATCAGCCCCCTTGGGGGACCATGGGAGTGAGAGCAGGAGCTGGTGCCAAGGCCACTGCTGGGAAAGGCTGGGGGGCTACCCTGCTGCGCTGGATGCACTGGGTCCCTGTGGGCTGCTGGGGGCCAGGGTGTTGGTTGTCATCCTGTCTTGTGCACTCATTTTTGATTTTTACAGCTGCCTCTTAAATTCCCTGCATGTCTGTGGGACGGGGGATGCAGCTAAGCATCTTGGCTGGGGAGGGCAGAGGACTTCTGAGTTTGCAGGGACGGTTCCGTGTTGGTGCCTAGGTTTGTGCCAGCTTTCCTGACAGCTGGGCAGTTGCTTCATCACGTGCTCTCAGTGACAGACATGATAAGCTTTGTCTTTGTCCCTGGAGTGGAAATGTAACAGGCTTCTTTGCAGACAAGTTGCTGGATTTTAGATTGCCCAGAAGGAGCACAACCCTGGAGCAACCCATGTTACCTCCACATTGACGGGGATGCACAGGATGCACCCAGCAGCCCGGGACAGCCGTATTCTCCGTGCTCAGAGAGCATCGGCACTGCCACCTGCGTGTCCTGCTGTGCCTTCAGAGGTACCTCTGCACAAGAAAAGCCCATAAACTATTTTCTGGGCATGTGCTAGGCCAGGGGCTGCAAAAATATTTGGTAGCTGTGAAAAGACAAGAAAAACTTTGGCTTTCCTTCAGAACATGGTGTCAGACTATACAACATAAACCACTGTTGGCTGGGCTGCTTGTAACCTGCACGCAGCTTACAAGCAGGTTACATCCTGACAGTGCTCACATCCACCACATCCAGCTCACATAGGCAGAACTGGCAAAATTTTATGCACCAGGGCAAACCAGACCTGCTCAGGGGCTTGCTCCAAAGCCTGCCCATGCTTTCCAACAGTGCCAGGAAGGGCATGCAGAGTCAGACCCTGCTCCAAGAGACCTGCCTGAGTCCCTGCAGAAAGGGGCACTGCTTCCAAGGGTTATTTTAAGATACCTCTGCATTGCGGTTGCAAATCTGAATGGCTGGGAGCAACCTGCTAAACAGGAAAGAGCTCATTAAATATATACTGTCACTGATTTATAAGAGAGTGCGGAGACAATATAATTACTGTAATTATGTCAGATACTTGCTGCAGAGTTGCCATTTGTGTTGTGAATTTTATCACTATGGCAGGGGGATTAAAAAAAACACATTCACCTGCCAATATATTTGTGCCACAAGTAACTCACTCAGAGGCTGTTGTTTGATTGTTGTCTTCACAGACGAGGGAGCTCATTAAGAGTATCATCATCTTACGGAGGAAGGGAGGTAGGCAAGGCTTTTGGGTAGCGTGCTGCTTGCCCCATGCCTATGGGGGAGGCAGATTTTGTCTAGAGAGGTGACCCAGCCAACGCTACCCTGGCCAAGGCCATGCTGCAGTGAGAATGTTTATTCCTGTAGCTCACAAGAAGCTGCTGACAGGGAAGTTTCGGTGGAAGCTGCCTGCGCTTGCCTGCCTCTGCTGGTGCAGGTACCCACTGCTGGGATGGGTGGGCTGAGAAAGCTAGCGGTGCTAGGGATAAGCTCCCACCGATTTGGGCACTCATTGAGGGATGCTGTGGCCAGAGCATCTCTGCCATAACTTATTTCCCTCCTCCGTGAAGGCTTGCTATAGCTCCCTCCTGCACTCACTGGCAGGGTCAGGGCCACCAGGCAACTCCCGTCTGCTCTGCAAACAGGGTGCCTGATTTTCACTCATAACTGCTGTGACAGATGACAGCTGTGCAGCCAGGAAAGTATGGCTTATATGGTCTATCAACCATAAAATATGGGCTTATGTGGTGCTATTGGGTAAGGTGGGAAAGGGAAACTACAAGGAGGAGAAATATTTGCACGGCACACAGGTAT
Organism: Pterocles gutturalis; assembly: GCF_000699245.1. Taxonomy (NCBI): domain Eukaryota; kingdom Metazoa; phylum Chordata; class Aves; order Pterocliformes; family Pteroclidae; genus Pterocles; species Pterocles gutturalis. Next base: position 39,982 of record NW_010138624.1, read on the forward strand.
CTCAAAGGGGGTAGGAGCTGCTGGCCATGATCTGTGATGAGCAGAGACAGAAACTGGGACGCGAGGGTTGCTTTTGTAGGGAGAGGGCACCTGGATTTTCAGGCCCCTGGGGCACTTTGCTGGGGGATCCCAGAGGGTGAAAGACCTCAGCCATTCGGAGGGGTACCTGGGGTCTGACCACCACCCACCACAGCCTACAGCTGGAGCTGGAAGTACCTCAAAAACCTGCAAGTCCAATGCAGGTTTCACACAGCACCTCTGCAGTGAAAAAGGTGGCAGATCAAGACCCTTTCCCTGCAGAAGCCATTAACCAGTTATTAATGGCTACCGCAGCAACTCTGCATGCTTAGAGAGAAGGGAGGAAACGGGAATTTGACAGAGAGCTTTCCCTTCTGAACACACTAGGCTGTAGGAAAAGCTCCTATTGCTCAAATAATAAGCAAGCTGGACAAATACAAGGCAGCAGAAAAAGAGGCTTGCTCTCAAGAGATCTTCAAAGTAACAAGAAAAGCAGCTTTGCTTGCAGTTTCATCCTGGGATCTTGTCCCAGAGAGAACACAGTCTGTACGGCGCTGCTGGGAGGGAAGGCTGGGGAGGGAGGTGAAAACAAGGCTCAGCCCAAAGCAGCCTCACTGTTTTCCTCCTTTGAAAAGTGTTAAATTCTATGGAAAAGCACACTGCCAATTTGGTGACACTATCATTGCTGTTGTACTTAACTCCCTGAGCATTTATTAAATGTAAACCCTGAGATAAAGGTGCTTTGCAGCAATAAAGCATCAAGCCACTTCCACAAGGAAAGTGTTGATTGCATCTTACACAAGGCTGAGCTGAGGCACAGGTGAAGTGATGTGAGAGGCGTCTGACCCCAGGAGGGACTGGGACGTTTTGTGTTTCAGCCCTACCTCTTCACCACCATCTTGCCTTGTTCTCCCGATTGCTTGGCTTACTTGTAAAAAAAACCAGATAGAATAAAAATTGAATTTAAAAGAACTCACTTTTAGCTTTGTAAAAGCAAATGAACAAAAACATAACTCACCAGCAGACATGTTATTTAGTCTCTGATTCAGACACGAATGATTGTTTCCTCAACAACTTCTTCCCCCCTCCATTCTCACCAGCTCTTCCATCATTTTCAAGGTCTTGTATGAGTAAGTCAGGAAAGAGACACACAGGAAAACCCTGTCACAAGAGACCTGAAGAGTATTGAAACGAGCAGATTACACATTCTGCCAAGGTGTGTGTATTATCTATGTATCACGTTTACCCATCTGTGCTGATGACAGCACTTCCTCTGAATGCTCTTCCACTTCTTTATTAATTAAAACATGTTGAGAAATGGCAGTAGGTGTAAAGAGAATGACTGCACCAGTATTAACACTCTCCCCATTTAATTTACTAAGCTGTGTATATACATATCTGGTGCTGTGAATGGCCACAGAGTTTTTGCAACGCATACAGTGGCTTCAGCAAAAAAGTGAAAGCAGGAGAGGTGGCATAAGACCCTGGTGACTTAGGCTTGGTTTCTCAAGCTGCTGTATGTGCGGAACCTCTGTTGCATTTCCGCACACAAATCCTAGAACAGGTTACACATGGAACACCAGCTAAACCAGCAGGGCAAGATGAGAAGCAGAGAAGTAAAGTATTGTCACCAGTGGCAAATTTAACTAGCCTATGTACATCCTCTTGCCAGGCCAATGACTTAAGCTTGGAGTGGCCTTATTAAGTAAATGGAAAGATAATTTTCTTTCTGAGGCAATAGGAGACCCTCATCAGAGAAGAAACCATGGTCATCAAAGCACCAAACTCTGTAAACAGGAACCTTGGGATCAATAGAAAACTAAGAAGAAAATAAAAAGAAGGACTAATGTTCTCTCAAAACAACAGACGATAAAAAGGGACAGCAGCTGATGCAGGTGAAGCAGCCCTTGGGGGATATGTGCCAGCACTTTCTAGTTATTGCTTTGGTACTGCCCTGCATGCAAGTGATGGTGTCATGAGCTGGAATTGCTTGGAGTGTCACGGCTTGTCCTGTGCCCCAGTGCCCATCTGAACAACTTACCAGAATAAAGAGAATGTATCATTTGCCGCGGTTTTCCGTTTCTGTTTCTGGATTTTTGGTCCTTGGGTGTTAAAAGAACATTTTTTGCTGAAGCCAGTGTGTGGCCATTCACAGCACCAGATATGTATATATGCATGTATATGAGAGAAGAAGCCTCCTTGGTACCTTTGAAGGTGGCTTCACCAGTGATATGCATTTTTAGCAGATCCCAGCATCATCTCTATTTTTTCAGTCCCATTTGACACACAGACTGGAGCAATGCTGACAGTGTTGGCCTGGATCATCAAGCACTGACTTCAGGTCTGCCTCCCCTTTCTTCATTCTTCACCCTGCTAAGGCTGAAGTGGCCTAGTGTACCTTGTTCAGAAGAACAGGACTCAGGTATATTACCCCCAGACATGTAATTGGGGATGCCATATGCCCAGGTCTTTTCCACATGCGGTAGCTTTTTTTTCTGTCTAGAAACTTGTGATGGCATTGGAAGATTTTGAGCATTTGCCCAGAACCTCTGGATATCCAAAATAATTCTGAGCTGGCTGCCCCACACCTCCCTGTCCTGGGCAAATGGCCATGGCCCATCTGCAGGTCAGCTTCATACAGTATGTGCAGTAAATCCCACCTATACATACTGTATCAAACCTTGTGCACATTTGTAAGGCATCTTTTAACATATCTCAGACCCAGAAAACCCCAAGGAGATACATGGAGAATGGGAAGGACTTTCAAACTGCCTGGTTTGAGTAATTTTAATTATATAATTCTGGCTAATAGCAGCCCACTGTCAAGGGGCATGAAGGCAACTAGTTATTTCTCAGTAACTTAGTATGAATTGTAAGCATGCTTTTTATTGGGGTGAATATACATTTCCCTTTTCCACTCTTTACAGCTCTCCTCTGTGTCCCCAGCAAGCTTGTCTGCCTTAACCTCTCCTGCTCTGAAACCCAGTTATTCCACACAACTGATTTAAAAACAAAAGAAGTTTCTAATAGAGGCTGCATGATTTGGAAAAGAGGAGAATGGCTGAGCTTTCCCAAAATATGGAGGAGACATTGGCAAGACCTCTGTGTTGTTTATTTGCGTATGAATGGGAAAATTTAGGGGAAGACGTTCATGCTTAACAGAAGGTGCATAAAGCCATTTGGATCATAAAGATGAGGTGGGCGTTATTTCTACACAGCAGAAGCTCAAGAACCTGTCCTGCCAAATAGTAAATAACCATGGGCTGGATGAGCCATACGCTTTGGCTGTTAATACAAAATAGGACTGAACATCTTTGGGAGAAAAGCCAACAATAGACATGGTCTCATTTTAAATACACAGGCTGCCAGCTATACCACTCACTAGCAGTGTGTTAGCATGGGGATTTAATCTAACATCCACCCTGCTGTCCATCCTCTTGTAGCTCTGTGCGATGAAGCGGTTCTCGCAGCCTTGGCTTATTGCTGCTCTTGCAGATGGGCATAGGGTCAAAACCACCAAACCTTCTCATTTATTAATCCTGAAACCAGTCATGACAGCACAACTTACAGCCCTGCAAGCCCCTGTGTCCCTACATCTCTTCTTCTATCTGGTGCTTAAAAAATATTAGTCAGTTCCACTCACATGGGTTGCTTTCTGTTTTGCCTTTCTCCCCATCCTATTTTCCACACTAAGTTATTTCAGACTAAACTATTTCTCATTCCCTCTATTAATATTTTCAAGTTCTGGCTCAGCCTATCCCACTGTATGGCAGTCTTTCATCTTATATTAGTTTCTCTTTTAAAATACTAGTGCAGAATTTAAGTATACCATTTGCGGAAAGAATGGAGAACTCAAGTGTGCAAAGTGACTGCAAAGGGCTGCAGAAAGATGTATCCACCTGGTTCTGTGAAGAAAATTATACAACTCTTAAACTGTTGGTAACGCTGTTTCAGTGCTTCATGCATGGCCCCACTCCTGTTTCCCTCTGACTTCATTAGTGTTTGGCCGAATCCCAGTTCCTTTTGAAAATAATTAATTGCAGAAAAGCTATCCGTATTATTCAGCGTGAACTGTACTTACCACAAAAGCAATTACCAGGGAGCTCGGAGATGGCTTTCCTACTCAAAAAGATTGGTTTGACTACAGGAAGAGCATTTCCCATGGCCTCAGAAAGCCGGGGAATGCGTTTCAGCCACAAAAGCCCATGCAGACATCCTGTCTGTCTCTCCAGGTCAGATGTGCTCTTCCCACCATCGCTGGTCCTGTGCCAATGATCATGTGGCACCGTGTTGGGAACATGCATTTCCCAGAGCCATTCCTGTTGCCATAAGGGAATGCACTGCTTGTCCCTGCCTCCAGAAGCTGAGAATTGGAAAGAGGTCATGAACATCAACCAATATTTACCAGCTTTTATGGGTGTCACTTCATTGGTAAGAAAGTTTTAATTTGAAAGAGTAATATGTTAAGGGGACACACTGGCGGGAGCAATTAGATTCACAGAATCAGAGAATGTTTGAGGTTGGCAGGGACCTCTGGAGGTCATCTTGTCCAACTCTCCAGCCCAAGCTGGCCACCCACAGCCAGTTGCCCAGGACTGTGTCCAGATGGGTTTTGAATACCTCCAAGGATGGAGAATCCACAACCTCTCTGAGCAACCTGTGCCAGTGCTTGGTCACCCTCACAGTGGAGAAGTGTTTCCTGATGTGCGGAGGGAACCTCCTGTGTTTCAGTTTGTGCCCATGGCCTCTGGTCCTGTCACTGGGCACCACTGGGAAGAGCCTGGCTGTGTCCTCTTTGCACGGTCCCCTCAGGTATTTGTATACATTGATGAGATCCAACTTGAGCTTTCTCCAGGCTGAACAGTCCCAGCTCTCTCAGCCTTTTCTCACAGGAGAGATGCTCCAGTCCCTTCATCATCTTTGTGGCCCTTTGCTGGTATGTCTCTGTCCCTCTTGTACTGGGGAGCCCAGCACTGGACACAGCACTCCAGGTGTGGCTTCACCAGTGCTGAGCAGAGGGGAAGGATCACCAACCTTCAACATCCCTCCCAGTACAGCCCAGGACACCATTCACCTTCTTTGCCACAAGGGAACATTGCTGGGTCAACTTGTCCACCAGGCCCCCAGGTCCTTTTCTGCAAAGCTCCTTTCCAGCTAGCTAGGTGTCACCCAGGTTCAGGACTTTGCACTTGTTGAACTTAATGATGTTCCTGTCAGCCCATTTCTTCAGCCTGTTTTGGTCCCTCTGGATGGCAGCACAACCCTCTGGTGTATCAGCCTCTCCTGCCACTTTGGTGTCATCAGCAAACTTGCTGAGTGTGCGCTCTGCCCCATCATCCACATTAACCCTGTGCAGCAGTAATCCAGTGATACAGACTCGGTCTTCTCTGCTCTTTCCAGCACCCTGAGAGGCCTCCCTCTTCTAGCAGAGACACTCGTTTCCTGAAAGCTTGGTGATCCTGGAGCTTAGCCATGCTTCTCCCACCAGGAGGAGTGTGCAGCCCCTTAGTCTTTGTTTTAACTCCCAGGCGTTAACAGCACTCCAGGTGTGGCTTCACCAGTGCTGAGCAGAGGGGAAGGATCACCAACCTTCAACATCCCTCCCAGTACAGCCCAGGACACCATTCACCTTCTTTGCCACAAGGGAACATTGCTGGGTCAACTTGTCCACCAGGCCCCCAGGTCCTTTTCTGCAAAGCTCCTTTCCAGCTAGCTAGGTGTCACCCAGGTTCAGGACTTTGCACTTGTTGAACTTAATGATGTTCCTGTCAGCCCATTTCTTCAGCCTGTTTTGGTCCCTCTGGATGGCAGCACAACCCTCTGGTGTATCAGCCTCTCCTGCCACTTTGGTGTCATCAGCAAACTTGCTGAGTGTGCGCTCTGCCCCATCATCCACATTAACCCTGTGCAGCAGTAATCCAGTGATACAGACTCGGTCTTCTCTGCTCTTTCCAGCACCCTGAGAGGCCTCCCTCTTCTAGCAGAGACACTCGTTTCCTGAAAGCTTGGTGATCCTGGAGCTTAGCCATGCTTCTCCCACCAGGAGGAGTGTGCAGCCCCTTAGTCTTTGTTTTAACTCCCAGGCGTTACCTAATTTGAGAGCTGCCTGAGTCTGCTGGTTTGCCTTTAAACAGCGCAGTCCAGCCTGTGTTCTGCCACGTCACCTGGTTGCATCTCCGTTTCAGAGCCCAGCTGCGGCGCAGAAGGGCTTGGGGCTTGCTCACCACAACACAGAGGAGCATGAGGTGACACTGCCATGATGAGCGCTGCAGTTTTATTTAACACTCACCAGCACAGCGAAGAAATGCTTTTACGGGTGACCACACCCTTTGCTTCCTGAAGTGCTTACATGACTATTCCTTTTTTGAATGATCTGTTCCCCTGGTCTTTCCCACTGGCACAACTCTGGGATGGCATCATCTCCAGATGGCAGGGCCAGACCTGGAGGATGCCTGCTGGAGGTCTTAGTAGACAGAGCGTGAGTTGAAAACACTAAGTGTTCCTGAATTCCCTTAAAAAATCCATTTTCAGAATGAAAATAATAATGAGAAAAATAGCGTTGTTGTAAGGCCATGTCTAAACCCCGCTAGAATCTTTATCTGTGCCTGCTAGTTACTATTCTCAGATAGCTGAGAAAACCCATGAAACATAGTAAGATCCCAGTTCCACTACATTTTTATACTGTGTTATGGGACAGCTCTGTTGCAAGTGGACTACTGGTGCAGCTTTATTGCTGACGTAGTATTTTGCCATCTAGACCTTCCCACACAACAAGTACTTGTAAGAACTCACCTTCTCCCTCTACTTCAGATAAAACATCTATGAGCTCTTTAACAACTGCAGCAGCTACCCGTATTAGCTAGGATATGTAAGCAGCTTCCAGCCTGGCTCCTTGCAACATTTTGGAGTAGGGAAGGGATCCCACCTCTGAAGTTCTTCCTTAACATAGAGACATTGTTTGGGTGTGCTTCTCAAGTCCTGAAGAGTTTAACTGATAAAAGCAGTCAGGATCCAGCCTTTTGTCAAACTGGGGGTAAAAAAAAAAGGACACTGCTGCTCTAATGTAGCAAAATATAAATAGTCCAACATAATCCCTTAGATATGGCACCAGCAATTTACAATTTAATGAGAGGTCTGTTTCTCCAGCTCCTTGGAGGTTGTGGCTGATGTTTAAAAGCAACAAGAGGGTTATTTTATCTCTCACTGCTGTTTTCTTCTGGTTGTCTCCAGGGAATGAGAGAAAAAGCATACCATGGATGGTGTCCCACTTAGATTGCAATTGCAGTACTGGACATTCAGATGCCATGATGACAAACAGCGTAATTGCTTGTGAGATAAACTCACTGTGTAGATTTTAATTATGAACATTAATTGATGAGTGAGAGGGACAGAATTAATGATGGCATCTAACATAAGAAACATGGATACCAAAGGTGTTGTTTAGGACATGTAATAATCCAAACAATGTGAATTTATTGATGTTGCGGTCTGTCTCTTCCATATGAACCCATAAAACTTTCCTGACATTCCTGAGAGCTGGAGTGCTTTTGCTGAGGCAGTAATAAAAATAAAAAATGAGTTTACCTAAACTCCTACCAGGCTCTAATAAAAGCTTGTCTAGCAGTGGAGTGGTGAGAAATTGGGACTGATGCATACCTGGGCTGGCTGGGAAGCCCCTGGGACAGCCACTGGCAGGCTGCTGCTGAGAGTTCTTGTGTTTCTTGTGCTCGCTGTCCTTGCACTGCCGTGGCCCGGGCCAGCCCTGGGGGTGATGTGGCAAGGTTAGACAGAGCCCTCGGGAGTGGGGACATGGTACTGCACAACAGCGGTGTGATGCTGCATGGATGCTCCCTTCTTCACCTGTTTTGCACTGGCTTTTATTTTTGTGGACATACAGGGGAGCTGGTTGCAGTGTTTGTCATCCCTCAAGGTTACAGAAATTATCCTTCAGTGTGGGAGGATTTTCACAGTACAGTGACCCAAAAATCATGCAGGACACCTCTGATGGCTTGCCAGGTGCTGAAAGAGTTCTAGTCACTTGGAAATGGATGGTTGGCAAAACCCTGCAGCAGAACTTGGTTAAAGGGGAATTAAGGTTGCCTCTGCTGCATTGTATTTATGGTCACATACTTCAAACTTCTGAAGACTTGGAAAGGGCCAGCTATTAAAACTAAATTTCTAGAAACCAGGAAATCTGACCACTTAAAACAGGGAATGTTGTTCATGCCAACACAGCTACCTCCTTTCAATGCCTCCTGAATTTTGTAATAGTGGAGACTAGTAGCTTCATCTGTGCCTCTCAGGACTTTACAGACCTTTTCCATTCCTGTCTCCACTCATCTCTTTTCCAGGCTGAACTGTACAGGACCTATCGCACATTTCCCGCTTCCCAGGTTCCCATCACTGCATCCTTTCTGCTTCTGGAGATGGAGATGCCAGACCCACACATTGTCCAACAGGCAACCATTGACTTCTACAGTGGCATACTTACATTTTATGCTCTACTCTGTTTCTTTACAGTTACTTCCCAACATTTGTATTGCTTCTTTGGCCCCCTTCGATCACTGTGTTGATGCTCTGTGTATTACAGCCCACTGGTTGCACTCCTGGACAGAGAAGTCAGTCCGGATCCCCAAGGCAGGGCAGGGGAGAGGGAAGAAGGATCCATATCTTTCCCCAGTAGCACAGTAATATCTTTCCCCAGTAGCACAGTGCAGAGGAGTTGCATGTGTGGAGCTGGCTGGTCTGAGCGCACCTGCTCTGCCCACCCATGAACACCCCCTTGCCTGGCTGGGGCCTTCCCACCCCTTCCCGGTCACACCTTCCACCCCAGCCCCTCTCCCTGTCCCAGCTGCCCCTGGCATTTGCTGCACACTTCCCTCACCTTCTTCTTCCAGGTTCCAAAAAAAGAGATAGACAACCAAAAATATCATCAGCATCTCGTGTGCGGAACACCTCAACATTAAGCTCACACAGACCCATTGTTCCTGGAGTGTAATTACATGACTCTGCCTTTTACGTTCATTGTTACTAAATCACGGCAAACTGATTGCAAATGCCTCTGAATTATTATTATTATTCTCAAATGGAAAACCAGCAGAGTATCCTGGAACTGATACAACAGGACAATGTATTATTTTCAAGAGTCCAAGCCTTTTCCAAACATCACAGGGCACATTTTCCTCCTGTCAGTATAACCTCCTTGACAGAAGTGAGCAGAACTGCACTGCTGGCAGCCCTCTCTCCCAAGACAGCCAAGGATGAGATGGACCGACAGGCCAGGGGGTGTAGGTTTGAGTTTAATGATCCCACCACGCCTTTCAGACCCATCGAGTTATAATGCAGTGAAAACGCAGTGCTTGTAATCCTCTGCACATCCACATTTCCATCTTGGTGGTGCCAGCTGCTCTGTATAGACCATTTTAGAGACCCGAAATCTTGCTGTCTTGTCTTCCAACACCACTTTCTTCAAGTTCAGGGCTCACTATGCACAAGCCAAAAATAAATGTGGACAATTTGGAGAGCAAGGTAGGGTCCTGCAATTTGCATGCACTCCCAGGCATGCATGATTGTTTTAAGAACTGGTTGACTCTATTAAAAAACTGTTTGTTTTCCCCCCTCTGTATCTCATGAAGCCTCTTGTCAAAGGAGCTCTCATTCAGGCCATGGAAAGCATCCAAGCACTGCAGGAGGAGGCACTAGAAATTCCACCCAGCTTTTAGAGCCCTTAGAGTAAATCTTTGAGCAAAAAGCACTTTATAAAGTGTATGTGGCCTCAGGCAAGTCTGAGTCTGATTGTGAGTGTGGTTATATACTCAGAGACAGACACCTGTTCGCACATACACATTTGCACACATGAATGCACACACAGGCATGTATATTTATAGATAATGAAAACCATCAACATGCAAACATTACATTGAGGCACTTGCTGTTTAATCTGGAGATGAGGAATTTTGGTGGAAGCTGCTGAAAAGCTTCTCCATGACAGCAAATGCCTCTTGTATAATGGAGTCATCCCTTGCTCTCACTGCCACGCTCTCCCGACAAACCCTGATTTGATCAAAGATGAACCATAGTTAGTATCATCTTACAAAGCTGTCTCCAGACCGAAGAAAGCTGTTGTAGGCAAGCATCCATGCAATGGGTGTGTTGCAAGGGGCTGAGTGCTGCCCTCTGGTTCTCCTGCTGCTCCTCGATCCCAGCTCCCTGCAGCGCTTGGCTCAGCGCTGCCCGAGTCCTGCAGAAAACCAATATTATTTCCTGAACCACTTGACACTGTTCTTGTAGGAACTGTGAGCCTGCTACCCACTAAAATTTTTTTTCACAAATTTTCTTTTATAATGAAATTAAAGCATCTGGATTTAATTTGTGTTGTTCCAAGGACAGCATGCCTTCAGGGAGCGCAAGGCAGAAAACCAGCCCTTGCCTAAACATCTGTGAGTGAAGTCTTCCCGCAACCCCTGAGGAGCATGTCCCTGCTTGAGAACACGGTAAAATGGGCAGAGTCACAAAAAATGTTTCTGGCTGACATTGCAAAGCCCTTTAGAGAGAAAGCAGAAGGAACAGCTGTGCAGCCTCAGAATTGCTTTTGTGCCCCCCAAATCTGCCCTGACCTGAGGGGAAAACACAGTTGCTTAGTCATTTTTTTTCACACTGGTCATTATATCCCAGCTGTCACGGTTTAACCCCAGCCAGCAGTCCCACACAGCCGCTCACTTACTCCCCTCCCAGTGGGATGGGGGAGAGAATCAGATGTGTAAGAGTGAGAAACCTCATGGGTTGACATAAAGACAGTTTAATAGGTAATGCGAAAGCCGTGCACAAGCAAAGCCAAACAAGGAATTAATTCACCACTTAACATGGGCAGGCAGGTGTTCAGCCATGCCCAGGAAAGCAGGGCTCCATCACATGTAACAGTTACTTGGGAAGACAAACACCACCACTATGAACGTCCCCCCTTCCTTCTTCTTCCCCGGCTTTATACCCTGATCATGACGTCATATGTTATGGAATATCCCTTTGGTCAGTTGGGGTCAGCTGTCCCAGATGTGTCCTCTTCCCGACTTCTTGTGCACCCCCAGCCCACTCGCTGGTGGGGTGCTGTGAGAAGCAGAAGAGGTCTTGGCTCTGTGTAAGCACTGCTCAGCAGCAACTGAAACATCCCTGTGCTATCAACACTGTTTCCAGCACAAATCCAAAGCACAGCTTCATATTAGGTACTATGAAGAAAATTAACTCTGACCCAGCCCAAACCAGCACTCTAGCTCAGGAAGCCATCTTCATGCCTGCTGGAGAAATGCTTGAAAAATCATCAGGGCACTTTGAAATGACTACAAACGCCTACAAGAGTCTAAAAATATGCAGCACTGACAATGTGTGCTGCACCAGTTATTGTCTCTGTGCTTGAGGCTGCAAACTGATAATTTCACACGCCAGCATTAAACTGGGGAGTCCAGCATCTCTACCTAAGATACAAATCATTTTAGCCGTGAAACATATATTTGTCACTGTTGTTTGCTGTTCAGTGGGAAATAGGCACATCAGGAGGAGGGTTGTGCTGGCTGTAGCTGCCACCCATTTGGGTTTTCTTGACCTTGTCCTCTCTTTCCAGCCATCACTTTTTCCTGCTTTATTTTGGTTTTTGTTTTTTTGTTTGTTTGGGGGTTTTTTTTGGTTTTTTCTCTATTTCTCAATCCCATGTGGAGGAGGAAGGGTTGGGGTTGAGCTGGACTGGGCTGCTCCAGCAAGGGGAGGAGATGGGGCAGAGACAGGAGGCAAAATGTAGCTGGGGGTCTGGGAGGGTGAAGTTGGTGGTTCCCGCTGCCAAGGTGGGTCTTGGAGGCATGAGGGTGGCACCGCCTGCCGCCAGGAGCACAACTCTGTCTAATGACTGTGTTGTTCTTTAGGAAATCTACTCCACAGGTTTCCCATAATATCTGCGGTGTGCTATCAACAGTAATTCGGTTAAAAATAGCATTCCTCGTTACAGTTGTCACAAGAGACATTGGCCCTGTTGCTGGCAGTAAGACTGTGCACGCGCAATGTGAACAAGCTGCAGAGGTGTTAAGTGTATCGTTAAATGGTGCGTAAGTGAAGTCAGGAGTTATCTTATCGCATGTTCAAACATGAGCCTGGAAATCACCATGTCACATTTAGGAGTTTTGCACAGCACCATCTTGTTCTTACTGCTATTTCTGGGGCCTCCACCATGGCTGTAGCCAAGGAGTGGAGAAGGCAGATGTGATCAGTGCACTGTGAAATGCCTCAAAAACCCCAGGGTCAGCCTTCTGAGAGCCATCTTTCTGCTGTCGGACAGGCCACCCCAGCCCAGAGCCCCGGAGGTGTGCAAGACTGTCATGCACAGTGACATTAATCACATTTGGTACTTGAATATCAACATTTAAAGCTCTGGACCTTAGTCCAGACCTAAGGTTTATAGTGTATTTGCAGTTCTGCCCCTGACATCCAGACCCAGCTCTGTCTTCCGTGTCTACCTCTGTTTCCTTTCCATGTAAACCGGGGTAGCGAGCAAAGCCACTGCTGTGACCCAGACTTCCATTATGAGAAGGATGCACCCAGGTCATGCACACTGGTAGCACAGACCCTGTGTCTGCATTTCCAGCCTGTTACACTGACATAGCGATGTATATATGCACCATAGTATGTGTCCTGACCACACAGGTGGGATAAAACCAGTGGAAGTTGACATATGTTCACTAGTAGAAAGTTCTTTTGATGGGAGCTGATTCACAAATGTTTTCCAGAGACACAACGCAAAGAGGGCAGCCTATGGGCATATGCATACAAAGGTGTTGTAGGTATCCCCTTGCTTGCAGTCCCGCAGCCAAATCTGTTTGCCTTTCTACAAGGTAGCTTCTGTTTGGTGTAGGCTATAGGTGCTGTTCTATGAGATTCTTGAGTGAAATGCTAAAAATAGCAGGTGATTGCAAAGACCCATTTCTGGCTTTAAAATCTGGGATCGGTCCATCCCATCTGTTTATATGGAGCCGTGGCCATGCCCTGACTCCTGGATAAGGCTGGCTCAGCTTGTGTCTACCCACGAGAGACCCGTGCCAGTGGCAGTGTGGTGCTGCCCAATGAGTGCACCAGGACTGTGGAGCTGTGCCTGCCGGAGGTGCTGACTTCCCATGCATGGTGACATGTATTGCACCCATGGCTGGGCTTCACGCAGGGGTGATAAGGCTTAATTAATCATGGGATTGGAAGCTGGTGGCTGTGTGGAGACTTGTGATCCTGAGTTGACTGTACTCAGCACTGGCAGATGTCCAGCCAGTACACAGTTGGGGGCACCTTCAATGCAAGGGCTGACAATTGAGATCATCTGGAAGACAACCCAAAAGGTAGGTAGGTAGTTCCTTCTATGTTCTGTGGGCCCAGTTAGGTGTGAGGACCTGAGGCAAAGCACCAGGATCTGCTCCCCACCAGCCCCAAACCCACCCAGCCAAGGATGCACGTGAAACCCCACGGTCCTCTCCAGAGCTGGGGCTGCAGGAGGAAAGTGTCTTTACTCACTCAGGATCAAGAGAGCTGTGCTCTGGAAAGCAGGGCTCTCCTGAGGACTCCGCAGGAAAAGCTATGGACCATGACTCTGGTGTGGGCTGCAGTCAGCTGTCACCCCTGGATGGGAAAGAGAAAACTCCAGGTGTTGAAAAATTGATTCAGTCTCATGAAAAAGCTGTACCTTGAATCAGTGGCTAGAAACCAGCCTGTTTAAATGGAAAATAAGGATATGCCATAATTAACTATATAAATATGCCATATAAAATATGCCTTTTTTAGCCTTAACCTGTCAGCCCCTCTTTGTGTCCTTTAAAATGGGAATAACAGCCCCTGCACAGCTCTCAAGAGAACCGCAGGGTAAATGCACTAACAGCACAGCATGCTCTGAGACCCCTGAACAGGAAGTACCATATACCATATCAGCATACTGTATAAGTATACCATATAAGTACCATATAAGTGCAAAGTACCCTGCTACTGCTTTTCAGCAGACTGGTGCAGGGCTGATGGTTATTTATGCCTTCATTAGAAAGAAGCTCAGTTCACACGAAATCCCTCTCCCCACCCTTGGGAAGGATGGGTGTTTCAAGCGATATCTGCCCTGTTAATCAGTTCTGCCTCTATCAACCCCTTGATTGCATCTGCTCTCCAGGAAGCGCTGCTCCTCAGCTGATCAGTGGGAAAGGTCAGGTCACAGAATTGTTTCTTCAACTGTCAATTATTTCACAGCTTCACTGTGGTTCGCACTTCTTTCCTCCCGTCCACAGTACGACAGTCAAGCCACAAACACACAAGGCAATCTTGAAGAACAGGGAAGAAAACCCATACACGAATTGGAAATTTACTGGCAGGGTGAGCAGCTTTTCAACCCGATTTCTATTTCAGTGTTCTCAGGCTAGCTAAGCAGAGCTCTGGAAATGTGGCACTCACATGAAAAATAATAACAACAACAGTAATTCTGTTTGAAAAGCTCCCGCACCAAATCACTCAGAGAGCTGCGCTGCAGGATAACAAAATCACGACGCTATAACGCACATTAAAATTGTGGGGGGTGGACAGTTGTGTTTCCATTCAGACCAAAGAACTATGATCCTTAATTAACTTTTACATGCTGTTCTTGAGCAGCACGGTGAGGCACAGGATGCTAATGAAAGCGATGGCATGAAAGGTATGTTGTCGTGGCCCCGCGCTGAGGTCAGCAGCTTCCACAGTGTTAACACTGAGATTTGTAAGTCAGTAGCTGCACAGCTCCTGCTCTTAGTAATTGAAGCGACACTTCTATTAGCAGAGGCAGTGCAGGGGGGTGACTAGGGTAGGGCCATCATGTTTTGCCTTCACTGCACATAGTGACTGGTTCCCAGACACTTTTTCTCTCTTGGTATGTACTAACGTGTAGGTGCACACACAGAAATCACAAATAAGAAGAGGAGAATTTGCAGCAGAGGGAAGCTGGTTGCTTGCTTGGTGGTTCTGTGTCACGTCTTGTAAAGCTAAGATCCAAGACAGAAGCTGTGTTTGTCTTTACAACTCCAGGGCTGCCACCATGGTTTCTGAAGATCTCAGGTACAAATATGAATCGTCTTTTATTTCAGTAAGAGCCCACATCATCAAGCATGTAAGCTTGTGCTCAAATTCACCACCAGCTGAGTGACCCTTGCCTGCTTCTCATACTGCCTGTGGACCAGTGATAGCAGAATCCCAGTTTTAACTCTAAATACAGATGTCTATGGGAATTTGGAACATTTCAGGTACTCTGAGGGCCTACACAGACTGAATGAATTGCTGCATCAGGACCAAAAATTTCCCCCAAGTCCCCAAATGTCAAAAATCTGGAATCCCCTCCCTCTCTGCAGATCATGCTCCTATTTCAATCAGTAAATAAAAGATTAAAAAAAGATAAAAACAGGGGAGAGACAGAGAGAGAAAGGGAGAAACAGAGAGATTTTCAGCATTATAGAATTGTTTTAAAAATACAGTTTCTTCATAGTTCATCTCTTCTTTAACCCACATCAGATATAAATTTCTGAAGGATGAAAGTGTGATTATTATTTCCCATCTGACATTTTCAGACACAGCTTTCTAAATCCTCCTTTAATTTCTGTGGCACCCTTTGCATTGACTTTTCAACAATTCAGCCAGACTGCCTGGCAGAACAGCTACAGGATTTATATTTGGGCCCGGATGTTCTCCATATCTCCAATTTCCCGTGAGTCACAGGCCTGCCTCTCAGCTTTTCTGCATTCCTCCTAGGCAATGACTGACATGCAGAGCTGGAATTTATAGCTATATATACACACACACATATATACACATATACTGAATATGTTTAATTTTCTTCTGTCGCTCTTACCATTCTGGTTTGTGACACATGTAGACGTGTCAGTTGACTTAAATGACTCCTTACCATTTTCCATGTTGTGCCTCTCCCACGAATTAGTTCCACAGCTGCGTCAGGAATGCTTTCTGGTGACAATGCTGCATTTTAAAAATGTGCAGGTGAGCTCAGGAGCTATTTCTTTCTTCCATTCATTTATGCTGATTTGGCACTAATGACTCAATCTCTTTATTGCTCTGTGCAGGAGTTGTCGTCATCCCTCTGTAAAACACTTTGGGCTTTGGGATGTTCTGTGTTTTTAGAAGTACAAAGCTGTAATCCATAATTTCCACCTTTGTTGTGGTGCTGAGCAGAAAACAGCCTGCTGTGAATGGCTTGAGCAGAAACTTTGAGAGAAAAGGCTCTTGAGTATCACCTAGAAATAAGAATTTCAGGAACATCAGCATCTTCATTGGCTTCTGACTGAGGCCAGTGCTGCCTTTCACTGTGGATAAAGTGGGACCCTTCTGCCTCAGCATAGATTTTCTGTAATATTTTTCACAGTATTTCCATATTTTTGTCCAGGGAAGGAGAGCAAGAAGTGCATCACCTGCACCAGAAAGGAGGTGAGGTCCAGGTGGGCAGCCCAGTCCATAAAATTTCTGCATCCCATTGTCAAGAGTGCTCTGTGCAGGACTTACTAAGTCTTCAAAACCTTCCTGAGTGCACACAGCTCATTGCCTCTAAATTAATTGCACTGCCAACATGTAATGGTCATTTGGGTTCACCGTGTTTCCCTGTATTTGAGTTTTACCCCTGTGTTTACTCTGAAATTACACTAATAGTTCTGCTTTTATCTTTAATGCTTCTTTGTTTGAACAGCAACTGCAGGAAGTTTGGTTACAGTCTAAAGCTACAATGGCACCTCTTCTGCCTGACTCTATGCCACTGGTTAAGCCCCAGGTTTTCTCTCTGTTCACATGGGGCAGAGACATCCCGGAGTGCAGGACGGCGCTTGTTGTGGTGGCATCGTTCTGCAGAAGGACCCATCGGCACTAGTGCAGCTCAGCTCTAACGTTCAGTGTCCAAAGGGCTCTGCTGCATCAGTCCTGGCTGAATCTCTTCTGGAAAACAAGGACTGCGACCTGGAGATTCAGCATCTTCAGGGATTGTAACTGGATGCTGCAAATGATCTTGATTTTTCAGTTTTTTGGAGGGAGGGCTAGAAGGGAAGACAGAAGCCTTCCAGATACTTAAAGCACTTGGTCAGTGAAGGCGACCAGAAGGAGATAGGGTGGGTTAGTCCAGGGAGACTTGGGTAGAGAAGACAATACTGGGTTTCAGCTGTTCCCCATGTCCACCATGGAAGCTTAGAGAAGTGTTTGCACAGAGCATTACAGGTATGGCTGCTTTTGAGGCACAGGTGGGCTTGGCAGCTTCTTTAGGTCCTTCCACCCTATGAGTCCATGTTTCAAACATTTTCAGTTCTTCAGACATGTCCAATTCTTTCCTGGTCCCAACAGCCAACCTATGCCAGGTCAGCAGACTTCCCCTTCTAAGAGAGGTGTATTTATGTACTTTTTTTCACTCTGAGTTTCGCAGCTCAGAAGCCTCTGTGTGCATGTTTTAAAGGTGATAAATGTAATCAAGCTTTTCCTTATAACAGTTATTTTATTTGTCCCCCTTGTTATTTTTACCACTCCAGAGACTTAGTAGAGACTGGCTTTGTGACTGAAATTCATCCTCAGTCCAAAGCTGCTGGATGCAGAGACAGTGCCCTCTAAGTTCCCACTTCAAACACCCAGCCCTGGTAAGACTTTTGCATGTGGTGTGTCTCCAGCAATGTCACCCAAGGAAGGGCCACTCTGAAGCTATCAGGTGGATGCAGTATTTTCAGGGGAGCTACCAGCAGTCTATAAACCATAACTGGTACCTGCTTTTCTCTAGCTAAACTTCTCGGTCCTCGATGCTGTATTCTGTAATGCCTGAAATTTCACAACCATTGTGTTATACTGACAGCCCTCTCACCAGAAAAACACTGTTCTGCTCTCCCGTGAAAGAAGTGACTAGGAGCTCTCCTAAGAGCATTTCATGTGCTTCAAGTTCTTTGCAAGAGAAAGCATACCTAATTTTAGTTTAAATGGATGCTAATTTGACATGTGGATTTGAATAACTGAGATAAATTTGTGGCTTTTTGACATTAAAGTAAGTGACAAGTGCTTTTTGCATACTGTTATTTTCTGAAAGGTTCGTTCTGTCTATAGCATCTAGTGATAAAGCTCTAACGCGTAAGAGTCCTGAATTTGCAGGAAGTTGCACTGAATGGTCTAATAGGTCATTTTCATCTCTGGCTTACATGGTAATAATAGAATAATAATAACAAAGGTTGGAAAACATTCCTACTCTGGCTGAATCAGTTGGCTTTTTTTTATGGGTTGGTTATTCATTGAGCAATAAATATTCATGGATTTTTCGGGAAAGACATAGTGCATAATTTGTCTTGAGCACAATTAAACAGGACAGGCAGCCTTTTCCTACAGCAGATCACAAAGGACTGAACTTGAGTGACAGGCTTGAGTGACAGCCTAAGTATGCCTGACAGTTGCAGAAGTCATCAGATTCTTCAACAGCAATTGTAAAAGGCTTCTTACATTGTGTCCTTGAGTCTTTTCAGTGTAAAATCCCGTATTGAAGGGAAATGAGTTGCCAATGCTACCATACTAGAGAAAAATTCAATTCCAGTTTGAGTTAGATGAGTATTTTTCACTGTTGCTCTTGTCCCCTGCACGGTCCTGGGTGTACAGTGGGCCCAATGCAGATTTGCCTCTAGACCAGCCTTTACAGCTCAGCCTTCGCAAACGTGAAGCACCTGAGTTCAGTTTCTAAAGGGGCAAGAAAAACTGCAATTGCTGTGCCACAGTTCAGCAGAAGGCACTGGCTCTGTACTCACATCACATAAAATACTGCTAAATATTGACCACATGTTGCACTGCAGTTATTCAGGATTTTCTGTTAGAGGCTCCTGTACCTGCTCTGGCAACAGGAGCTCAGCAAGTGAATAATAATCCCAATCCCTGTGTGCACTCTCTCCTGCTCTGTCATGCTCTCATCCACACATGCATATGCTCACAGTGCTAAATTTATTTCCCCCTTGCTGAAGGACTCACTGCCAACTTTCCCTCCATCTTGCATCTTTTCCCACATGCTCCTGACTTCTGTAATCCCCTCCCACTTCTTTCCCCATCCCCTGCCCATGTCAGCAAGGCTGATGCCAAAGCAGCTACAGGACCTCAAAAGAATAAATAATATCCTGAAAAGATAAGCACAATGCCTTTAAAGCAAATCACATTTTAAAAGCCCCAGTCTGATTTACTCCTGGAACTAGAGATGATATTTCAGAGAACTGGTTGAAGTGCAGCACTGCTTAAATAAAGTATCCACATCAGTACATGTGGCTTTCCACATGTTTCTGGGCTTATCAAAACTATTTATGCTTTTCCCCTGTGGACAGTGACATCCTTGGAGATATCTACTCTCTTAGGACCAAAGGCCTCCTCCCAGATCAACATTTCATACAACTTGAGGGGTTTTTTTGTCTTCTTGGAGGACCCCCTCATCTTTCCAGACCTCTTTCCTCTTCCAGGAGAGCTGTTCTATCTGCCCACAGAGCTTCTTCTTCTTCTCATAGGACTCTGTTCTCATCTGGACAGACCCTGTCTTTCTCCCAGAGGAGCTGATTTTCTTTCCAGAAATCCTTATCCTTCTTCCAGAAAGCATTTTATTCCTTCCAGAACTCACAATTACATCCTCCAGAAGGCTTCTGCTTCCTCCTGAAGAGCCCTTTCTTCCTCATGAAAGGCAGCTTTCTCCTCGCAGATGGGCTTTTCCTCCTCCCAGAAGGCTTGGATGGACATCTTGAAATACCTGATTTTTTCCCAAAAGCTCTTGATCATCTCCCGAAAGCTCTTCATTGTCTCCTGAAAACTCTGAATGTCCTCCCAAAAGACTTTCTCAGCCTGCAGTTTCTTGATGAGCTTCTGCTGGTGGGAGGTGCAGTAGGGAGACCAGGACATCAGCTGGTGATGGCAGCTCTGGTTTGCGTGCTCGTCGCTGATGGATTGGGCAGACACCCAGCCTGGTCCCCACCTCTTGCACTGTGGCCCAGCAGAGAGGGGAGAGATGGGTGTCTGCCCAATCCATCTGCCACCCAAACCTATGTCATAGTTACCATAAAATTACTTTGTACCACACATGGAGATGTTCACCATGAGCAAAAAAAAAACCCCAAATCCCTGCCCAGGACTTAGCCAGCACAAACTGCAGAAGCACCTGAAAGTCTTGGGCTTCCCCCTCTCCAAAAGCTGAGCTGCATGCTGGTAGGGACATGCCCCATCCTCTTCCCTGGCATTTTGGGTATGGCCAAGGAGTCTTCAAGTGACATCTGGCCAGCTCCTGCCTTTCCCCACCTCCGCAATCCCTGAACAGGCCAGAGGGTGGATGGCTCCTTCACAGCAGCTGGGATGAGCTACTGCGGGGGGCAAGCTGTGGGGGGACCTGCTGGGGGACTGTGGGAGAATTTTGGTTCTCTTGTTTCCTCCTCATGCTGCTTCCTGGCTCCTGGACCCTCCTCCAACAGCTGGGGCTTTCCTGGGGGGTCAGAAGAAGGAAAGGAGGGAGGCAGGCATCTTCGGCTTCCCTCTCATGGAGCTCCTGGGCCCACTGGTTTGTCCCTGCTCGGTGTGACAAGGATCCCAGCAACAAGTGGTGTGCACACCCAGCTGGGCTCTCTCATCTGGGCATCTGGGGAGGGTTACTGGTACCACAATATGTGGCTAGACGGCCAGAAAAATTAGGTGAGTAAATGTGCGAAAAACTAATTGCCAGGAGCTTGTTATTACCTGAGTTTCTGAGGAGCTGCTGAAGCAGCAGCCATTTCTCCTCCACCACTCTCCCTGTACTTTCTGTGCGGTCCCGGGTTGTCAGTTCCTCTTCATTCACAGCAGAAATGTCAGTAAATAGGACATGCTGCATTTCTGCTCCCCAGGATTGTGGTTGACAGCAATTAGGGCAACAGCAGTTCAGTTCAAGCCATCTCTGTAAGCCCCAGCAGCAGCTGCAGCCCATTAACTACCTCAAATACACTGTCTCACTGTCTCTTCTTTAAAGTGAAGATGGTGTTGCTTCTACTCAGTTAATTTTGCCATGCGCACTAGCCTGGAACCTATTGCTGATATTTTATGTGAGGTCCCCTGTAGCCTAGATAAGTTGTGCACGTATCCAGCATCCCACTGCACTGCCTGGGCTTTAACACCTTGCTCAACCTGTGACTGGCACTGCTGCAGGTGGTAGGAAGCCATACGGGCTTTCACTCTGCCTAGTTTTAGTCTTAGCAACATGAGGATGAGGCAGCTTTTGGATTACACACTAGGACTTCTTCCCCAAACCAACCAGAGGGCTACACAGAGGACACAGGCGCTCACAAGTCAGTGTGGGTGCTGCAGCGGAGTCAGAGACAGAGCTAACATACCGCTGTAGTATGCACAGAGATGACTGACAGATGGATAATCTCAGAAACTTATGTGCAGAAATGGGATCTCCTAGTGCCAACCCACAGTGAAACCCCAGGTGATCACATCCTGTCCTGCCCCGTGGATCCAGGGCCTGAGCCTGTCCTGGGGGCAGGCTGCCATGCACAGCAATTTCAGACTGCTTTCTTTGCAAAAGCAGAGCAGACTTGCTCTTGAAAATATAGCAGATGGAGGAGCAGCAACCCAGGGCAGGGAGAAACAAGGAGTTGTTTCCTCATACACCATATTTTAGGGACATGGTTTAGTGGGACTTGGCAGTGTTAGGTTTACAGTTGGACTCGATGATCTTAAAGGTCTTTTCCAACCTAAATGACTCCATGATGCTATGACTCTATGATTCCACTTCCCTTCTGCCCTTCCACGGTTCAGCTGGATAACTCCTTAGGAAAACAAATTTCACACTAACATGAAGGAAGCAACCCAGGTGCCTAAACACAGGCATCCAGTGCCATTTTAGACACTCAGGAATATATAACCTGTCTGCAGATGGACTGGCAGAAGATAACACGTAGGAGACCTATGTCCTTTAGGAGATGCAGGTGGAAGCCAGGGGAGATACCCCAATGCCTACCAGGGCACAGGGCATCCATGTGTATGCATGAGTCCCACCATGGATACTGGCCCAAGATGTTACCAGACCAAATCAGGAAACCATTTTGCTTTTATGAGGCTTCCATCTCCTGAACATGCATCAAGTGGTACAAATAAAACTTTGAGATCTTTTTCTCACATGGTAGGGTAAAAATCTTTCCATTTGTTCTTTTACTGTGCTCCTGAGGCAGGTTTGTAAAGATGTAGGATAATTATATCAGAGTATTTTTCAATTAGAACACCATTATTATCTCACAGAAAATGACTAAATTCTATAATTTTGTTTCACAAGTCTGCAAACACTCTTTAAAAATTGTCAACAAAATAATAGTCATTGGGTTTCTGCTGACATGTCTAAGAGTACAGAACTAATGGCTAACAAGTCTGATGCTAGTTTAGGTCTGTTCTCTTACTAGAGCAAGGTCTGATGGATAGATGTAAAATTAAACTAATAAAATTATATCTTTACTTGGTATGGCTCTTGTTATTCTTCTTGCTCTTACCATCTCTTACCATCAAAAAAATGAAGGTCCAGAGACATCTAGTAATTGTGATCATGCTACTGGAAAACTACATTTGTAAAACTCTGTAACAGAGACATGCAATACTTACAGAAGCGCAGTCCTTATGGCAGCTGGGTCTCTGATGCACACTGGTGACAGTGACCCATTGGCCACCTACAGTGATGTAATTTCACAAAGTTTGAAGCTATCAATTCAAAGTCAACTGATGCTGGGTGGAGCTGGAAGGAGTCACTGGGCTCCTGGCACAGTCCGAGCCACAACTGATGCTTTGCTTCATTTTCATGCTGGTTGTTTCTGAAGAACATCCATCCATGGGTTATATTACCCTCGCTGGCTCCCATCCCGGTTTAGGGAAATGGGCTGGAAGACAAAAACAGCACTTATGCTAAATGTTAGACACATGCTTAGATTATTACAGTTGTATATCTAAATTTGGCACCCAATAAAAGTGCTACTGTATCTTGTGTTATTTAAACAAAAACAAGTGATGGAGCTAAAGCTGAACACAGACACAGCCAAGGCCAGATGGTTTTCAAAAGTAAATCTATGAACCTAAATCTACCTGAAATCTTGCTTTAGAAGAGTAGCCTGATTTTTAAATGGGTTGCTCCTACTAAAGTAATTGGGAAGAAGTGGTGGGTGAGTGGATTTGAAAATCAGGCCTGTCTTTATAGTAGGTATTTTAACCTGGATTTATGTTCCTCATCCTTGAAATTTTGATCAGTTGAACAACTTCTCTGTGAAGGTGTGCAATGTTTTAATTATACACACTGTAAATCCACCTAGTGCAACTCAGCCCCTGATACTGCAGGATGTGAGAGAGGCACTTTACTGACAGAAGAAGTTGTCTTTATTTTTCTGTTGAAATTGTATTAAAATTTAGAGAAGGCTGTTTAGTTTCTGTTTGGTTGTAGACTGCTTCACTGAATCACAGTGATCTCTGTTCATGAGACCTTGAGCCAAATTCATCTCAGTAATCCAGCTTGTGTGATGATAAAAACAACTACTCAGATAGCAACTGAGAGCAGGCAGAAAGAATGAGATGCTTTGAGAGGACTGTAGGAGACACCAAGACTAAAAAGCATCATGATTGCTAGGAGATAATCCTTGGAAATGTTCCAGTTTTTCCTGTTTCAAGGCTTTTTCAGACCTTCAAAGGTCACAGTATTTCATCTAGAAGCAGTGTCTACCAAAACACTTCTTTATTGTGGGATGGCTCTGATGTTCCTCATCTGAAGTTCAGAAGAATTTTTTTTTTTTTTTTAGTATAGGAATAGTTGAGACATAATCCTTTTCATTAAGAAAATCTTGCTGTCCTGGCAAGCTTCTTGTTGTTTTTCTTCCCTGATGAGATATTTCCCTCTTTGCACGTGGGTTGCCTTGGGTTGTGGAAAGGTTTTTCCTTCTTCTCTTGGTTTGCTTCATTCATTCCTCCAGGGGCTGTTGCTTCTTTCCAGAATGTTTTTGTCTGCTTTGTGTTCCCACTATAGCTCCCCGTTTGACACTATAGCTGGAAAACTATGAAGATGGAAAGAATATTGTTTAGTCACAGACTTTCAGAACTTTATGGAAAACATTGCTTTTCTAGACATAGCAGCAACACTTGGAAAACAAAGCAGTTCCAGGAGACAAGGGCTACAAAGAGGTTTGGACAACTTTGTCCAAAGCCCAAAGCAGTCCTGGTACCTCCCTGCTCTCCTGGGTCATCTCACAGAAGCATGTCTGGGTCTCAGTTCAGTTTATGGCCTCAGTGTTGCTGGTGGGCAGGCGATGTGCGTCTGCTTTGATGATCACCTACGCTTTGCCAACAGGGGACATGTTACTGCACGTTAGCATGACACCCATCCAAAGTCATGAGATGGGGGCTGTGATTCAAGTCCAGACTGCATGTAGGTGTCTGAGTCCTGGTGTCTATGTGCCAGCAGTGTCCAGAGAGCAATTCACCTGGTCAAAGGCACGTGCTGCTTCACGGTGACTTGCATCCCACATGACACTGGCTGTACAGAGCAGCTCTCCATTGGTCTTAATGAGAGCTGGGACATCTCAACAACATTTCAGTGTCTACAATTTGGACCTGATTACCAGCCAAGGAGTCCAGTAGATGTGGGACCTGAGTCCATGCCCTACCTGGATCATGAAATGCCACCCATTAGATGGCAACAGTTAAATTTGTATGTGTGCACGTGTGCGTGTCTTCACTTGCTTGCTGCTGTCCCAGCAAGGGCTCTGTACAGGGAGGAAAGGCTTTGCTCTTTGGAAGCTGCCATTTCTACTGCATACCAATGGGCAGGGTCTTCAAAGTGGATGGATGACTGCTCTGCCTCAGTGGTCCTTCACCCATCACTAAAATAGCAGCAATCACTTTCGGACCAATGTCTGTAGCTGTCTGGACAGATTTCCTCATCTGTCCAAAGGCTTTCATTTCTGCCCATGTGGAGCTAAATTGTTCAAGGGAGCATGTGTGTTCCTGGAAATGTTAACCATGCACAAGAAGGACCATCTGTTGTTACTTCAAGCGCTCAGGTATCTTTGGACTTGGGAAGTAGGTATTTTTAGTAAGAAAAGGAGATGGCAGGAGGCAGGAGTTACAGAATCTCTTAACTGATGTTAAGCAAAGCCTTGTATATGTTATATATGCCATATGTTTTGTGGAAGGAACTTTGGGCACCTTCAAGTGGTGAATCAAAGCCAAGTTTTGGTTATAACCCCATCTTGTAAGGCTTGCCTTTAGGAAAAAATGCCCTCCAGACTTCTCAGGTTCAGTGTCCTTCTCTCACAGACATCCACCACATCATCATAGTAATATGACAAAGACAGGCCTTTCCGTGGCAGCCTTCTGGCCACCGCACACAACCCTGCATACACTGTACAGAAGTGCATCTCCAGAAATACTGAGAAACCAATGCCAAGAAAAAAAGAAAAAAACAACACCACACAAAAACCAACAGCCCAAGGCTTTCAATTAGTTAATTTAATGAATTTAAACTCAAAGCAACTGCATATAGTCTGAAGTTTCAGACCAGTTTGTTTCAGACGAGATGAAGAGCTTGTGCACTTGACAGTCCTCTCACCCTAATAAAAGGCATTTCCTGTAGGAAGTGAGAAGCCGTTTCTGACTCTTGCTGCTCTGATGGCTGGAAATCAGCTTCTATTTCATGGCCCATTTATACTCATTTGTTCTTAACAATTTTTTTTTAAAAATTGTATAAGCAATTATTATTTTTATCCTTGATGTATTTATAAAGCCTGTCTTGGGCTAAGCTAGCTGAGCCCTGTAGATTAATTCTATGATTCTATGATTAATCTAAAAAAACATTCCCCACACCCCTGTCTTTTCTAATGGTTTTTCTCTAATTTAAAAAAAAAAATCTTCTTTACTGTTGCTATAATTTTTAGTGAAATCTGTAACAATTTTTAGCAAATATCAATATTACTACTTTCCTAATACTGAATAAAGTCAAGCCAGCAGTGTTTATCAAAAAGACTCACCATGTGGTTGTTGTTATTGTTGTTATTACTGTCGTTGTTGTTATTGACAGTAACCCACAGGGGTCCCACCAGCCTTGGCGCTCAGACTGCCTGTTGCTTGTACAAACCAGGACAGTGACTGCCCTGGAGAATTCAGCCAAAGCAGACTAAACAGACATTCAACAGGGGGAAAAAGGTGCATCATCACCTCTATTTCACAGCTCAGAAGAAAAGATGGGATAAGAAGTGCCTTCACAGCTACAAGATGACCAATATCTCCCATACAAGACTGACAGGCAAAGCTTTACATGCATTAAGGAAAAGCTCAGTACATATTACAAATTCCTGCGGATCCGATGTTCTTGAATAGTTCTTGAATATTTGCCACACTGACGATGAAAAACTTGGAGTGTGATTCACTGCCTAGTGAAGCAAAGGGCAAAGGCTCTTTGCATTCTTCCCTGCCAGCGTAAAGCCCTTGATTTACTCCAAATGATCTGCAAAAGTGATGAGTGTTTTCTAATGTTATCATCATGCTCTCTTCCACTGACAAGTGCAAAATATGTGTGGGAGATGCTAAGTGGAAGGGTGTCTTGTCCTGCTCAGTGCAGGACTTCTGTGGCCTTTCTCTCAGGCTTTTCTGTAGCTGGCTGTAAGAGGCACCTTGCATGGCTTAATGAACCGGCTTAAGAACAGCATCAGCAATCAATATCTCCTGTGGAAGAAATGAATGGCCAAAAGGTCAGGTAAAGCACAGGCAAACTTCCATGGAAATAAACTACTAAATATTAGGCTGTAAGTAGCCTGAGGCAAAAAGTGAACAGAGGGAAGGGATGACTAAAATTACCTCAGGCTGCAGACAGTGACCCACCAGAAGGGACCATCCTTGTGAACATCTTCCAAAGCAGTTGCTCCACTGTAACACCTCAAAGGTGAACACACAGAATGGTAAGATTAAAAAAAAAACCAACATTATTTTTCTATGTTTATGGTACCTGTTACACACAGGCAGGATTCGAGCCAAGCAGACTCCAAAAAGGACAAAGACCTTTCCTTTCAATTACTGCTCACATTGCCCTAATACAGCTAAGTACAGTCACCAAAAGTGTCATGCTCTGTCTTCAGTGCACCTTTCCTACTCCCCTGAGATATTAAGTCCACCTTGTGGCATGCTTTCTTAGCTAACTTGGCTACAGGTGATAGAAACTTTAGTCTTAAATCATTTGTATGCAATTCTCACTGTGCACTAAGTTCTGGTCTTATAGATCTGAGGATCCTGTGACCCCAACTGCAATTCGAAGAAATGGCATAGAGCATACAATTTACTGCAAAACAACACTTCAGGCCTCATATGCACACCCTTTTTCCAGGCTAGTGGAAAATATTGAATCATCTGGTTCTATTCTGCCCCAGAGCAGAAGCACACTGAAATAATCTTTCTGTGCTGGCTTCCTATTGGGGACCTTACTTAAGGTCTGTATAAAATACGGTAGCCCTTAAAAGTAGCTTTGACTGTGCTTGTTGCAGTCACTGCTGTGTATGTCAAATATCTTCTTCTTCACTGCTCTTCTATTTTCCACCTGTGAATAAGAGAGCAAGACACACAAGCACGTTAGTTATTTGTCTTCTACTTTGAAACCAAACCAAAAAGGAAACCAAAAGCAGACATAGAGCAGAAGAGCACAGTGCAAACAGCAACATATCCAACACTTCTGCCTCATGGCCCCATCTCTTCTGCTCCTTGTCTCATTCCTTCTTCCCACTCTTTATTTCTCCATGAATTTTAAAATGATTGATTTCTTCTTCCTGAGGATTGCAATTCTTGAGCTAGCTTCAGTTTGTGCCATGGGTGAATGTGAATGAAGCCTGTGAGCAAACTCACATAGCAGAGAGCAGATGTGCACAGGGCTGGGGCGCAGGGATGGGTGAGTGCTCAGCCATCTGATGTCAGACAAGCACTGGTGTTTCAGCATCACTGTGGCTCCTCAGCACAGTATTTGCTCAGTCCCATCCCAGCCTGCTCAGCCTTCCCCTCATCTCCTAATTCTCTTACGTTACAACCATGGCCCCACCAGACACAGCTTCATGGCCAGGCAGCTACCGCTCAGCTGTAGCCAGCTGGCCATATGCTGGAGAGCTGGTCACTGTGCGGCAGGACAGGTGTTCTCCCAATGGCACCTACAGCAGAGGGGCAAGACCTGTCCCCAGTGCTGAGACCTCTGTCCAGGCCTTTCCATATGTGTTAACCCCACGGGGCACATCGGTGAACAGAGCTCTGGGGGAGGCCCTGCTCTGACAGCACTAAGCCACTGCTCCTCACATGCCAACCTGCACGAGTCTTACTGCTCGTTTCAGCCGAGGAAGACTTCTGGAATTGCTGCCCCAATGAGACAGTACGAAAAACACAAGACACCTTTGTGAACGAGGTTGCCATCTCCTGTGCTCAATACACGGGACATGGTTCTTCCCCAAGGGCTGTGCTGGAGGCACTCAGAGCCCACACCATGTGCAAGGGAACATGGCTTGGTTTCAACATCTTCCCACACTCTTGAGTGGAGTCTCATTTGGTGCATGCTAAGGTTGTGCACCAGGAGCTGCAGCTTGCCAGCCAGGTACCGGGAACTTGAGACACTCAGGCAGCCCAAATAATGTCACGCCTCACTCAGAAACCCCTTGGGACAGTAAAATTTAAAACTGCCAGCACAACTCTGAAACACATTTTCAAAAAGAAGGAATGATAGGCCTAGCATTTCACCAAAAATGGGTTATTTGCACGAGTGACTCTGCTTGCTCAGGTATCAGACAGAGGCCAAATTCACTGTAGCTATAAGCTGAGTTGGCTACTAAACCAACTTTCATCCACTGCAATTAGGTCTAAAATTGTATCTTTTCGCACCTGAGGCCCAGGATATAGAGAGTTATTGAATAGACCCAAAGGGAGCCCAAAATATAGGATTTGTTATGCCATGCCAATACTGCATCAGCTGCCTGCAGAGCTGCTATCATTGGAGGAAGATCTGAGGGTCCCCAAGGAATCCCCTTGGGCTCTTGTTCAAATAGAAACTGTCCTGGAAGGAAAGATTGCTGTTGAAGAAGAGGTTTTCTTTACAAAGGACTTGAGTCCTGCTCTAGATGCCTTCTCCAGCCATGAGACAATGCTCTGTGCGTGGAAATGCATGGCTGCGAGAGGCCACGGGGCTGGCTGCCACTGAAGCACCTTTCTCACAAACATCCCATGAGCCCAGGTTCCCATCTCGAACCTCTCAGCTGCAGCCTGGGACCAAGTGTTGTGGGTAGGCGACAGAGATCAGGAGCCAGTGGGGTGAGTCTTAGGTTAGGGGACTTGGAGGGGCTGATTTCATCTCCCAAAGCAGAAATGTGAATGCATTGCTTAAATACACATATCTACAGATGCATAGAGGGGAGGGTTATTTCTCATTGAGTGGGGGCTCCAGCATCCACTCCCTGACATGGCCCTACAAGAGGAAGAAACACAAATTTAACCAACTCCTGCATTTCCTTCCTAGGCAGACTAGAGGGGTGGCATTAATGAGGCTGTCAGTTATACGGGTGTCTACACACAATGTAGGTACCCATATCACAGTCAAACCTAGCCAATGCAAGGAGCTGTTCAGATAAATATAGGTTTCTAGAGCTGTTTGAGGTGCTCTCGACTACCCAGGACATCTATCCAGAGCTGGTAGACCTACAGGAGACCTACACCCTTCTGGCCTGGTGGCTGTGGGCCAGGCAGGATACCTAGAACATCCCAGGTGGGACTAAATATCTGCATTTAGGGAACTAAATCAAGCCATCACTCCCCAGACTCTAATGGAATTTCATAAGCAACTCCACCAGAGACTCCTAACTCCACCCATCTCAATACTGCACTGAACTCCATCCTCACAGTCAAACGTTTTGTGGTATTCCTGCTTTGAGAACCCATCAGCAATTTTTCTCATTATCGTTCACCGTAATTACTCTACACTAAACGTATGGTTCTGTTTCCCATGAGTTAAGGCTACAAATAGTGATTTTGAACCTGGCTTTTGGAGGATTAGTATTTTCAGTTCTGTTGAACAGATACTCTGTCAAGTATGGTTTGCCATCCTCCAACTGAGGAGGATAAATGCACTGAGAGGTGGCAAAAGGCATATTTTACAAGTGAGAAAATGAAATAAAACAAATAAAAATGCACAGTGTTTCCTTCTGCTTTCAGTGGAACAGTACATTTTATTATGGCTGCATGCAATGGGAATATTAGCTCTGATCTGCAGAAGTGCAAATTAAACTGCTGATTTAGATTATGATATTTCATGCATAGTAACTTTACAGGCTTTCTTTTTTTTTTTTTTTCCTTTCTGTTATGTAGAAGCTTTATGAGTTATCAACCTTTTTTTGTCAACTATATTTTAGAAGTGAGAGGCTTATTCCTGCTATTGCATTAAAGGAGGCATTTTGCTGCTAGGAGACTTTAGCACTTTATTCAACTGTGGTAACTTTCCCTTATACTCCAGCACAAAGCACAATTAAGGCAGAAATGTTCAGTAGTTTTATGATGCCCTTGTGTGAGGAGTTAATTTTTTTTCCCCCACTTCATTTCTCAGAGAATCCCAAAGGATTTTACAAACTCTACACATTTGTCTACCACACTGTGTAGTGGCATAAACAAAAGACTTCAATGAGGGCTTTGGCTTTTGTACTTTTAGTAATTCCACTTTCTCTTATTGCAAGTTTCAAGAGCACTGGAATTTCCTAGTTAATATTCTAGGCTTATGGGTAAATTTTGCTCACATCAATTTGGGCAACTTGTTACTTCGGTGGGTAAGCAGGGGAACAAAGGACCGAGGTCTTTAAATCAAGGTATTTATGATTTCAAGGAACATTTTCTTTACACAGAAAAATGCCCAGGTTTACCTCCTGAATTATCAATAGGAGACAATCTCTGACAAATGCCATTCAGTAAGAAAATGAAAGAAAGCTTTTTTCCCTGTGAGAAACCAACAGACATTCCTAAGGAAGTAATTTCATTAGTAACTTTTCAAACACCAGTGTTTTGTTCTAGCCCGGCTTCCTGTGGAAACATTTGTAGCCTTGGGTCTTGCCTTCTAGTTGTTCCCTCTAATAACTTATGAATCTATTTTTTGATTTCAATCCAATTTGATAGAGTAATTGAAGACTCAGAGATACAAGCAAATGAAGTGAGGATATGTAGCCCGTTTCCCTGCCTTGGACAGTGGCTACAGACCCAGGGAACTTCTCCTGTTACTTTTCCAGGATTATCCCTCAGCATCACAAGCCGGAGGCTCACAGACATACTCAGCCACAGCTGGTACCTTTGTGCTTTGTAATCTACTTTCCTATGGAAACAAGGCAAATCTCATCCTGCTCTGCTTGCGTGCTGCACATTTAAAGTAGGAAAAAAGAGAACATTTAAGTGACTGTACTGAGGGAAAGCTGCAACACGAGCAGTTATCCCTTACTAAAGTTACTCTCCCCAAAGGTTGTCCAGAACATTTTTTCCTTTTTCTCTCTGTTTCTTAGGCCTAGATTACATTATGACAACTTGTGCTAAGTAAGGAGAAGCGTGAAGCAGATAGTCTGATAGTTTCTCATTTTCTGCCTTGCCTCTTGGGCATTGGCCAAGTAAACTGTCGTAGAGACCGGCACTTAAACCTCACTGCCCCAAGACAATCTTGTAAGAAGAAGCTAAGGAACTGAAATATCCACAATGGCAGGCTTCACACAAATCTGTAATTTATTGTGACAGCCACACAAAAACATCTCCTTGGTGATGGGGGCGAGAAGAAAGCGCCTGGTCTGATCTCGTGTGTGTCAGCAGGCTAAAGCATCTCACAGCGTCCACCCCATACTGAGCTTTGCAGCTTCCAGACCATCCCAGGAGATGGAGATGGTCACCTCCTGGCTCTCACAGTCCAGGGCACTTTGGACCGGGCATGTGATGACTTGCTGTACCAACAGCACTTCTAGTCCCAGTATTTTCCTAAGGTTGCATAAAATTTTCCTTTAGAATCACCAGAATCAAGCAGTTTAATGGTATTCCAAAGTGTCACTGTCAACACTGGCTGCACTTACCACAGGGATGCTCGGTCCCCATCAGTTTTTGCCACGATCTTCTTGTGATGATAATGCTGGTAAGTCGGTATTGATGATCGGTTTCCCCTGTGTAAGCAAAGGATTTCTTAGCAGATAAATACACTTTTTTTTTTTTGCCTTGAACAATGGAAGAAAATTAAATCTACACTGGATTTCTTTCCCATGGGCTGTTTATATTCCAACATACAAGGATAATTTATACCAGAAAATGTAACATTCCTGATTACATGCAGCACTTAAGAGAACAGTCAGACTCTTCCAATTTGAAAAGAACAAAATAACGTAGGAGATGGGAGACTATTTTTATGTTGATTTTGCCTTCTGAGTAATCAAGGTAGGACAAAGCTCTGTGGAAAAACTACTCAGCCTATATAGAAGATGCAAATAAACTGAAAATAAGTGCAAACTGAAAATGAAAGACAGAATCTCTGCAGGGCCCCTTCCATCTCTGCACTAATCATCAAGTAGAAAATCCATGTTGAGGTGCAACTTCTTCCAAAAAGGCACCTGGTGAAGGAATACCAAATGTGTGCTATAGGGGGATGTAAAAGTCCCTCCTGGTCTGAGAGGGGGCCCGTCTTTTAGGAGACCATGCTCTGTCTTGTGCTTTTGGTGGCAGCATTGCAGAGTGCCTTGTTTAGCTCAGCCCCGTGACCTCAGCAGTCCCAGGCAACCCAAAACTTGCCTCAGAGCTTCATGGAGGGTGAGAAAAGCACCCCAAAGAAGTCAGTGACACTGGAGATAACCTAAATCCTTGTTGGTGCCCCATACCAGGTACTGGCCTGGGAACAACCATGGGAAGAACAGTTTTCTCCACTGGAAGAAGGACCTTTACTGGACTGTAACAAAGAAGAACCAGGACCACATAAAGCCAAGCTGTCTGGTTTGGCCGCTCGGCTGGAGTGTCTCACTCTCTTCTTGCTGTGTCTCTTCTAGCACCAGTGGAGAGCATCAAAGTCTTCCAGAAGTGTCTCTACGCTCTCTTCATTGACTACACAGAGGAGCTGGGCTCCCTGTTTAAGTGCTCAGATAAACCCCTGCTTGAGTGCAACGCATAAAAGCCTTAGTCTCACCCTTTGCTTCGTTGCTGAACTTCCTCAACCAAAACTCTCCAGGATTCCAGCCTTGGACCTGACAACACACTAGCAAAATTTCTCTTTTTGTCTCTGAAATTGTCTTGCTTTATAGCTACAGAATCAGCTCTACTTGGGATTTTACCGTCCTGCCACTCCATGTTCAGCACCTAACACCTTCCCTAGAAGTTGCTGCAACCTCTTCACAGGGAGCTGATGGCTCATGGAAGTGTTGAGCCATCAGTGTGGGAGGCTGCACCTCTTTTTTGATCCATTGCTTTCAGTGATGATATTTCTCACCATTTCATCAAAAAGATTTAATCATATTTGATGGTCTTCCCACAGTGCCATGCCTTGTGGCAGATCTTCTTTAGCCACACAGCCCACTCTGAGGCCTCACATTGTGTGTGAAAGATTTTTTTTTGACATAAAGAGCCAAGCCAGAAGAGCAAAGGCTTTGATTGAACTACGTTTCATATGTTAAAATCTTGGTTTTGACTGAGCAGGTGTGAGGCAGGCAGCGCTGCAGATGTGGTACAAGCTTAAC
This sequence comes from Pterocles gutturalis, assembly GCF_000699245.1. NCBI lineage: Eukaryota > Metazoa > Chordata > Aves > Pterocliformes > Pteroclidae > Pterocles > Pterocles gutturalis. The sequence continues at coordinate 73,746 of NW_010138624.1, forward strand.
TGCTGCTTGGTGTTACCCGTGCTCAGAATAGGAGCATCCAGTGAATGAAGCTCGGTATTTAATGTCTCACTCTGATAGAATATGGAAAACAGATAATCCTGTGGTCAGTGCTTTTTCCAGTGCGTGTGGCCGTGCAGCAAGGAAAAGCACGGAGATAATAAAATCCAGCATGCACTTATGCACATATATTTTGCTGACCCTATGGCATGCAAAGTTACCCATCAAACACCATCCTTTTCCTTCCCTTGGCTGACCCCAGCATGGATGCCCTTTTCTTGATGCAAGACCTTTAGCACTGGTAATTATATTGGCAATAAATTGTGCAAACCTGACAGCTGAAGGCAGAACTGTTCCTCCAGAGCCAGAGCAGGCACTTTGTCAGTTCCCTGCCGGTGACTATCGCAGCAGGTAACCTTTTCTTTCTTTGTGAAGCCTTTCCTAAAGGATGCAAAATACACATCAATCTTCATTAATGCTGTCACTCTTCCTGCAGAGGTGCTCCCTCTCAAACCCACTTTTTCCTGTACAGAAACAAGGGCTTTCCAGAAAGTGATACTACACCTATAGTTAGACCTGAGACACCAAATTGGCACCTGCTGATGGGAAGGCGACCTAGCGAGTAACCACCTAACAAATAGACCTTTGCCAGGGTGACACAAGCCATATAAACTAGCCAACAGTTAAGGTGTTTTATGTGGCAGTTTGCAAAGAGTTTTATCAACTGCATTGAGAGGAAGGAGGGGAAACTGCACAAAGAACAAATCAAGTACTTACCATTCACTACTGATTTCTAAATAAACTATTTTTTTTTCTAAAACAAAAGACTTTGGGAAGGAAATATCCTTTTTTTTCTCCTCTGTTACAGTCACCGATGTGTGGGGGTCCTCTGCTTCCCCCTGCTGACACCCTGAAACGGCGCAGGGTGGGCTGTGGCTCCAGCCAGCCGTGGGAGTGGGGAAACTAATGAGGATGGGCTCTGCTGGCAAGCGCTCCCATATCCATCCCACAGCTCCCACGCTGCTGCCGCTGAGAGGTGTGCAAGCAGGTGGCCAGAAGGAATAAGGGCAACTGAGCCCCCCCCTGAGCCTCACCACTTTCAGAGAGAGTCCCAGGGAGCTCTGGGGTCCCACTAGAGAGGACTCTCTGAGCCGGCTTTCACTGAAGGCTGGATTTTGCCATTCCTCTGCCCGGTCTCCCACGTGCGCAAGTGAACGGATTCAGCACCCACAGCACTCTCAGGTAAGAGGGATTTGCTGGGAAGTGGACAATGTGCTGGGATAAAAGCCAGTGTGGGGCTTTGTTAGGAAGGAATGGGCTCTGGAAGAGGACTTTTCTCTTAATATTTTAGAAAAAAAAAAAAAAGAAAAAGAAAAAACCCATTCTCTCTAGCAGCTTTAGCGAAGAGATCTTGCTCTGGAGGGGCTTGCTGCCCCACGTGCACCTACTGTTCCCAGCAGGACGCCGCGGCCGTCAGGAGCCATTGAGTGGGAACTGGGGTCTTAAGAAGCCCTGGTGACTCTGCCTGCTGCATTCATCAGCACAGAGTGGGGCGTCTGAAGCTGGGAGAGGGCAGAGCTCAGTCTGAGAAGCCTGAACACTGTAGGACAAGCGTGAACATGGCTCTTATTTGGGCTGAGGTATGGTGGGGCCAGCGTGAAGCTGGCTTTAGCCTTTGCCATGGGTCAAGGATGTGCCAGTCGGTCAGTGCCCCTCTTATTTTGACCCATACAGACTAAACATTTAGGGTGAGAATAATGACCAGAAAAATAGTTCAAAGCTAGAACTGGCTGAAATAAAGAAGGAACTGGGACAGAGCATCTGTGCTACAGAGGCTTGTCACTGCTGCTTGTTGGGAACAAGGAACTGAGTTACAACAGAAGGCAGCAATGTGGGACACAGCGTGAGTGCCGGGTGGGTAACAGCCAGCACTCTGGGGCAAATCTGGCCACCCGACACCGGCAGCAAGAACACTGAATGGGGAAGTGATAGACAAACTGAGGGAGGCAAGGGGATGCTGTGGCTCTGCTGTGGCTGGATTGCAAATTGTCACCCCCCAAAAACAGCTCTGTGGACATGTACCAGCCACCTGTGAGGGGCTCAGAAGCTCATCCCCCACCTCACTGGCCCTTGTGAACATATAAGCAGGTCCCTTCACCTCAGGGAAATGACCACAGGAAAGGACTGATGGCAGATGACTTTGATCTTTAACTTTTTTCTTCTAGTTGTGGCTGAGTTTTCTGGTTTGCATGTGACTTTCCCAACTCTCCAGCAAACCAGGAGTGGGCACCATCCAGTCGACATCCACCCTGCCTTTGCATGCCACCAGTCTTCATGCTGCACCACTTGTAGTTTCCTGCGAGTTTCATCGATCGTTCCCCAGTTTCAGCTGGGGAACAAAGCTGTTCCCCAGCTGCCTGGCTGCTGAATTGCACTTTAGCACCCTCATGCCTTGGCACATAGGAAAATATTCATCTTTAACACTCACAATAGCTTCTGCAGAATCACCAAAGGGCTGAGGGAAAAGAGGCAACACCTATCTATCCAGCCAATGTAATGGCTTCTCATTTGTCAGTCCTGTAGGAGTCAGAGACAGTGTCTAGGAAAGGGCTCAAATCATCACCTGGTGATTAATTACATTGTGTCCTTGTGTGAACACATTTTGTGTGCAGCCATCATGAATTTTCTTTCTTTATTTCACCTGTTCAAACTGCACACGCAGAGCTCTGTTTTACAGGCATTTCTGGGCTCCATCACTAGATGGTGACATGCTCCCAGATACCAAGTCCTCCTTCAGTTTGTCTTTTTTTCCTTTAGTGTAAAATTACAGTAAATTTAGACAAAACATATGTTTTACCTTCTGCTTATGGAAATATAACATTCCCCAGCACACATAATTCTGCTTAAGATTATTTGGTATTCAACCAATTTTTAATATGTCATCGGCTTTGTTAACACGGTTTCTGTAAGAATTACTGCTATAAAAGTAATTTTAGTCATGAATGTTTATATAAAGACTAATATTACTGATCGCTACATAATTTAGAACATATTTGTCAGCAGCCAACAGCATACTCAAAATGAATGCCTGTTTGTGCAGGTATTCTAGGAACTTTCTAGGAACAAATCTGCACTAAAAGTTTTAAAGTTTAAAATTAATGTGTCATTTGCTTGTGGAAACTAACAGTTTCCCTTCCTCCTTCCTGTTTTCCCTGAGCATGCAACAGTGCTCACTTCCTTCCTTAAAATATTTGTCAATAGTTGCAGCCCCAAGGCACAATATTTCCTCTTCTGAAGAAGATTTGGTGGCTGGGACTCAGGGTATGCACTCCCCAGAGGTCAGCTACTCAAATGTAATCTCCATTCCAGTCCATCGTTCAGTATTGATGGAGACGTCTGCTGGGATTTGCAAGGCTTATTACAGCAGTAACATCCATCAAATGAGGCTTGTGGCATAGTATGAAGATAAGGGCTGGAGAAGGAGAGTTAAAATTCATGAGACACCTGATGTGATGATGCACACTAGAAACCTGGATATATAGATGTTGGTGGCTGGCTGCTACACGCAAGTATCTCAGCATGGGTTACTGACCCAGTGGGATGTCGGCAAAAGCCTCCATCCCTGCTACTTGCTTGGCTGCTCACCAACAGGTAAAGCCAGACCTGCCTCTATTACTGCCGTCACTGCCAGGAAATAGAAACTGTCACACCAAGGTGCAAAGAGCAAACCCCATCCCATTCCCCACAGCAGCAGAGGGTCCTGTGCTGCTGCAGCTCCTGCATCTCCGGGCTTGCAGGAGAAAGCAGGCTCCCAGGAGACAGCCATCTCTGCTCAGCCACGTCTGATAGGATTTGGACAGGCTGTGGAGAAGGGTATAGCCACATATTGGCTGGTGGTACAAGTCTGTCTTCATCTTCAACACATGTCTGGGGCCCGGTGGTTCCTGATAGGCTCTGGGCCAGGCTGGGCTCAGCATTGCATGACGAGAAATCCCAGCAGGGTGGGTTTCATGTCAGCTTAGAACAGTATGAGGCCAAGCTTAAAATACTGCTCTTTAATCATTAGAAAGTTTAAAGAGGCTAATTTGAGGTATGTGCAGAAATGCAGCTTCCCCCATCCCAGCCTCCTCCACACACACCTTCATCTATCCCACAGCTGGTGGCAGACCTGTGGTGACCCTGGCCAGGGGCTGAGGCTTGGAGCACGTGTGTCTGTGTGTGTGTGTGAGCTTTCCACACTCCCATCAACACTGGATGCTACTTAACTGTCTGGTGCTGTCTGACGCCCAGGCCTCGGATGCCTAGCGGCTTGCTCATCCCTCACCCCACCTCATAAAAATTTTTCTTTACAAAGAGTTACTTTCTAATCCAGCTGCTTTTTTATCAAAGGATTTTTGTTCCAGGATCCCTGTGGTTTGCAGTTTTTATTCCATATTCCTCTTCAGAATATTCCTTGATCTTAAAACTATTTTCATCCTCTCTCCTTCTCTTTTCTTTATTTCCTTTTTGCTCACTAAATAATTTTTGCAGAGGTTTGTATAGTTGCACTGGGTTTTCTCATAACACTTAAATACACTTTGTCCTGCCTCAACCCCAATCAAATGCAAGATAGATCCTTTTATAGTTTTCAGGAGAACAGCATTGATACTTCTCCCCCAGCCTTCCCGTGATCCTGAAGCTCCAGCATCACCAGCAGGCAAGCCCAACGCTGCTGGAAGGCATACCTGACTCTGGGTGTGCCACACTCTGATGGCTGCTGTCTCAATGTGTGCATGCTTTGGGGGTTTTTGGGGGGAGTGAAAGTCTGCTGAATGTGCAAGTCACCCTAAGCCAAGGCATTTTGTTAGTTAAAAGCACTTCTGTTAACCATATTAATTTCTGTATCCTCACAGACACCTCAAAAGGCACTTCACAATGACTGCCGGCCTGGAGAAAGCCTGCCACCACTGCATATCTAAAATTGCCAGCAATGGTAAGGCAGTTCTGGTAGCAAGTGTCTTCTGTACTTAAACAGCCCTGTAGCTAAGCCAGGTATATAAAGAACTCATTCTTTCCTAGGCAATTCAGGGTGCTGATGGAGCACACGATAGTACCCGTATCCTGACAATACCGGCCTGCTGGAGTATTTAGATTATAGCAGACCAGTGTAGAGTTTCAAACAAATACTAATGTGACTAAGTACCTAAACATGGGCTGCAGCAGACAACCTAGGTTATATAATGTCTTTGTCTCCTGTTTCAAGTGGTACCTCACATGCAATCCAACAGAACCATCTGCAGGGAAAACCACCTGGTAAAGAGCAGCGCAGCCAGCCTGGGAACAAACTCCTCCCAGAGCAATTCCTGCAAAGAAAAACCACTGCCAGCCTGTGTGCTGACACAGAGACACAAAGTCAGGGGCAGAGTATGGTCAGGAATAGCCCCCCCTTTCACCCAGAAACGTCTCGAGCAGGAGCTTCTTCCCTCCGCTTGCCCAGCCGCTTGCAACAGCCACCGCAGGCGCGGGTACCCTCCTCAGCGGCCACGGGTTGTGGGCAGGAGCATCAGCTATCTGAATGGAGGGCTTTTACACAACAGCCTGGGCTCACTCAGGCCTTGAAGCAAATGGTTAGTCCTACCCAGGGTGGGGGATGCAGAGGGGTGTAAGGAGCCGACATCTCCCAGGCTGGGTGAACAGGCTGGTTCTTGCTCCCCGAGGAGCAACGCAGCAGAAAGCTGATCAGTGCTGGAGGCCGTGCAAGCTGCACAGAGAGGCACAGAGAGGAAAAATACACTTCAGGGGTGGGTTTTTGAGAGACCAGGGAAGCAGTGTCATTGGCAGGAGGTTAAAATCCAAGGGTTTAAAAGCAGCTTAATCCCGCTGACCGCATCTCCTCTTCACTCAGAGTTGAAAGTGCTTTTTGCTTTCTCTTTTAGGCAGTAGCAATGTCTAATTCCACTCAAATACAAGAAAAAAAACCCTTGACCACCCCCCATAATTTGTACTTCACCCACACTAATTGCTGCATCTGCCAGTATAGGGCTGTTACCTTGGGGTGTTCTATATTCCTCCTTTTGGCTTCACTTGAAAGGCTCTCACAGTTCAGAACAAACTTTTATTAATGATTACACCCCTTAACTCCTTCCTGCCCTACAACCCTTCAGAGAAAACCAAGCCAGGCGGACAGACAGCCCTGGCCTGGGTTCAAACCAGGCCACCCACAGGAACCTGGCACAGGCAGGGAAGGAGAGAACATTTTCTGGCCCACTTGTTCCTGCTCGTCATTGCCCCAGGGGAAAGGAGGGCTGGGGAGTTACGAACACTGAGGGGTGCAGAGCATGCAGTGGGCTCATTGCACACTGATGAGCCCCTGGGAGCAGGACTAGGCTGGGGTTGGCTCCCTTGCACCCCGCAGAAAGGATGTGCAGGGGGGATCTGGGCCCGCTGGTGAATATCACAATAAAAAAAAAGGGAAAAGTGGTATTTTCACTGATTTTTGTTCCCACCGGTTACACACAAAATGTCACTGTTCCCTGTTGGTATTAAATTGCCCTTCGGACTGTAATGATGACAGAGAAAATAAATTATCTTTCTGGAATTTTTTTGAAAGAAAGGGATTAGTTCTGATCTCATCTATGCTCTCTTACACCTGGAGCACCCTCTTGGGTACCCACAAAGTTACCCACGAGTAAGCCAACTCCGAAATACCATTCCAGGAAACTCATTATCTTCAGGTTTTCATTACATTTAAGTTCAAAATCAGCTCAGCTTTAGCTATGGATCAGCTAGTGCATCCAAAATTGATTTTCTGTTCATTGAAATGCAAACCCTCCTGAAGTGCAGTGACACTTAATTTCACTTTTTCTCATCATCCTGTGTATATTTTCCAAAGAGCGTTTCAGCACAGCCCCACATTTGTACCTATGGTCTCCTGGTATTTAAATTACTCCAAAGAGTCAACCTAACTGTGCAGCATTATTTAAATTCTTTTCATTCTTGGCAGAGCAATTTAAGTTCAGGACATTAGGGCAGTCTTTAATTAACTAACCAAAAAAAAAGAGGGCTAATCCACTACCCTGCGTCTATTGCAAAGCAAACTGGTGGCTCTTTATGTAATGCCTAAATCTTGCTTTAAAAGTACATCTGGAAATTAATCACAAGGGGCCAAATCCAGAGCCTAGAGCATGGCATAATCGTAGTTCAGTAGCTAGAGGCATGGCATAAAATTCAGACAAGCCACTCGGCAATATTGCCTAACCCCCAAAGCACCTACATCTACATTTACGTCTATATCTATGTCTACATTTGCATTGACATCTGTGTCTACATCTAGAACTACATCCTCCCCATCTTGAAGGTTCCCAGATTACTGTCACCTCCTTATTCTGCACCATTTCTGATGCGAGCAGCATTGCTGGTGTCAGTGCTGGAACCAGAAACTTAAATTTTAGGAGGTGTGATGCTGGCATAGTTTATCTGGGTACCAAAGTACTATTTCACAGTAACACAACCTTGTCTCAACAAACAGTGATGGCATGCAGCAAACAGCTGGTCGCCCTGAGCTTGGATTTGGTCTGCAAATCGGTTTTATCACACTTCTCCTGCCTTCTATGGTGGCTTTGCACTGGGACTGGAGACCTCCATAGGAATGGTTGTTCCTTACACTGAATCCTCCAGCTGCTGAGTATCTAGTTTGGTCAAGGGATTAAATCACCCCAGGGGTGGGATTCCTGCCATTCATCTCAAGAGACTATTCCATCAATGCATCTCCTTGCTATGGCACCTGGCCTCATGGACAGAGCAATCTTTGTTTCTGCTCAAGTTCATCTCATGTCTCTACCTTCATAGCTCTTTGGATCATTCACAGGTCCTATTCTGAGTGCTCAAACCTTCCTGTTATCTTCTCTCATTTGGCCATTGGCTAGCCAAGATGAACAGATTCAATTATTTTCCTTCAGAGTTAGTTCATCCAAGTCTTTTCTGCATATCCCATCTGATGTAGTGACATTTTCCTGTCACTCAAAAGCCCAGAAAGACATGCAGTATCCACAGCTGCCAAACCCATGGGCAGACTCGCCACTGCAGCACCCACACGCACAGCATCCTTTCTTTTATCCACGTCCCTATCAATACTTGATACAGAGCACGGCTGCAGATATTGTGAAGGAATAAAACATGGATGAGAATGTCCACAGGCCTGCACTCTGGCCTGTTACACCGCCAGTGTCCATTGTGCTGCCCAGCTCACCGTGACACTGCTTGCTGAGCTAGTGCACTTCCATCTGCATCTGCCTCAGGGCATGATGCCGGGGTCAGGCAAACTGACCTGAATTTGGTCACATACAGACTCCTGAGAGTCAGCACCCTTCAGAGCAGCGTTCCCATGGGGCATCCAAAGGGAGTACTGTGAGTTTACACCTGGAGTTTTGCTACTTAGCTCACTCATGCAGATAAATCCTGGGGTAACTGCAGAATTTGTTTGGAAGCTGGTAGCATCTAATTTAGAAAAAAAATAAAATCCTTTTTTTATCAGGAACCTGACAGGCTATAGAACAAACAGTATTTGGGAGTGATGGTAATGTACACAACACTTCATTTACTACTGCAATTATTATCAAAGAGCTTGTCACACACTCTAGTGAGTAGGCTGCACTGCAGCCGTATTAGTATACTACCTAAGAAGAGTGGGTAGGTTGAGATTTATACTCCTAAATCACTTCTGAAAATCCCTCGAGGACCCTTCCTACCTGAAAAGAAAGAAACTTTTCTCTATCTTCAAAGTAAACAGGGACAACCTGAGCTGATTTGAAACTTCCAAGTGCTTGGAAAAATCATGGCAACAAAATAAAGTCTAAGGAGTGCACAGGTGAATTGGTGTCAGCCCAATACTGCCTCCAGGTCTATCCCACGTGCCAGAGGACAACTCATCTGCTGCGTGCCCTGAGGCCAGGCACATAACTTGGGACAGAGAACAAGGGAGTAGCAGAGCTGCAGCACAGGGGCATGGCTATGCAAGATGTAACAGCTCAGGCGTCAGATAGAAGAGAGATGATGCTGTACAGCTACAATGTTAATGGTGATTTCAAGTTTGTTTACTTCTGTGGGGAGACCCTGGCAGGAGTAACTCAGCTAAACAGGAGATTCATATCAGCTGACAGTCCTGCTGGGCAGGAGACACAAAATCTGCACCCACTGATCTGACTTTTGTGCCCACAGATTTCAAGGATTGTGCAAGATATACAGCCACTTGGTCTCCTCATCCTGTTGTGATCCCAGACATGAGCTCTTCTCTTCACCCATTTCCCAGCATGTTAGGACTTGCGTGCTAGTGCCTCCCAAAGCAGGAATTTAGCAGTGCCCCACCATGCTGCGCTGCCCTGGCGGCACAGAGCACAGGGTCTCCTGCCTGATGCCCTGACACCCACTTTGCAGAGCAGATGTCCTTCTGATCCAGGCCCGGCAAAGCTTCCCTCCCCACGTTGTGTTTTTCAGAGGCTACGAGCCCTTTTTTTGCTACTTTTTCTAGGAATGGGTCCAGGGGCTTCTCTGACCAGCCTGTGAGGTGATATCACTGACTTAAAAATATCACAAGCCCCACACGTGAAGCTGCACAGCTAGCAGCATCCTCTCTGCAGAGCTGTGCTACCCTGCGGCAAATACCACTTTGCTAAGCAATTTGTCTTCGGACCAGAATGGGGCAGCACATCCCTGACGAATCCAGGCAGAGAGTGCATGTGTCCTGATGGAGCAGCATTTCTGTGCAAACCCCACACGTTTTGGGGAAAAGAGTCTTTAGGGCTGCTAGCAGCATTGAGAGCAGCTGAGGAGCCCTGCCAGTTTCGTAGTCAATTGTAGAGAGTCTCACTTTGTTAAACATGGATCTGGAAGCTTTCCCAGACTATGCATCTGCCCCTCCAATTCGAGACCTAAGAGGCTGTAGCTGAATGGGGAGATAATGAGTAAATACATTCCCAGCGACTGCTTTGGGAGGGGAATTAATGAACCATTATCTTTTTCTCTCGAGCTCCGAATGGTCCCTACCTCCCACCTCTCCCCTCCAAAAACCAAGCTATTGGCTAGACACTAGACACAAGCAAACACAGACACCTGTGTGCCAGATGCGCAGCCCCACATATACATGTGCCCCCCACCCCCGAGCCTTTTACAGAGCTTACTGCAGTGTCCATCCCTGGGGATCAGACAGACCATGCACTGCGTGATTAAGAAATAGCATCATGCTTCCTCCTACCAGGTCCTGAGTACTTGCCCATGCAGCAAGGGCAGAAACGGGAGGTGGCTGTGAAACCACAGGCAGCGGGGTGACGCAGCTCCGAGAGCCACTCTGCAATGACAGGTCTTCTGGCAATACCAGGCAGTCGATGCAACTCCTGCACACCTGAACTACGTTCATTTGGATACCAGAGAAAAGAGCTGCCCAGGCTGCGGGCACTATCTACAGGCAATGTTCATGACTGTGCTGGAAGCCTAACTCAGCTATGATAACATCACTTCCGAATATGAAAATAATAGTCTAGATAATGTAACGGCAAGAGGACCTAGCATGAAATGTGACAGGTGGTGAAAAGGGAAGCTCCAGGTTGAGTTGTTCTAATGAGAGGCTGTCAGCATTTTAAAGAGCTTAGTCAAGTGTAGGACACTATTCAAGCAGACGAAGAATTTCTCTACTGTGCAGCATTCAAGAGATAGGAGAGCCTGAGCAAAAATGTGTGTGTGTGAGAGAGAGACCGGCCGACGGGGAGAGGAGGAGGGGGTGGCACAAAGGAACAGCAGTGCTTTCTTCAGCTCAAAATATCTTCAGTCTCTACCGATTCATAGAGATAACAAACATGCTACTTCTGAGAAAGAAAGATGTCTCTCAAGCGCTGAAGTGTAAGATCCTCGTTTTCTGTGGAGAAAACCCGGGCAGCGTGTGGGGGATGGTGTGTTCCCACGAAAAGTGTCTGCGAGTCAGAAAGCCTGGTGGATCTGCCCTGAATTTTGATGCTGCTCCTATGTCCTCTGTCTCAGTTTCTCCTTCTCTAAAATGGATGCAACGATGTTTCCCTTTTTCTCCGAGGTGCCCTGAGGGTGATGTTTTGGCAATGCAGCAGAGTTTCCTTGAGCAGCACTGGACGCAGGGTGCTGGCAGTATCCCCGCTCCTGCGCGGCGAGGAGGACATCGTTCACCTTGCAGAGGTTGCACTTCTCTGACATGGGGAACCACATGCACAGTTTGCCTGGGGAAAAGCTGGTCCCAAGCCAACCCCAAATGATTGCTCCAAGATCTTTTCATAAGCCTCCCAGGAGACATCCTACTCCTTTTCTTATCCATGCCCTTCTGAGCCTCTCTGCAATCTATGCCCGCCTCTGCTTACCGTCCTTTTGCCTTCTTAGGCATTTACTTGCAGACTGAGGCATTTGCAGAAGCGCTCTGCAGGGACGCTTGCCACAGAATGTCCTCATTATGTTTTACTCTTATTTTGCAGGGCAGCATTTCACTTTAATATTGCCAAACATTCATGATTAGGCACAGAGGTGACAGCTCTTGTAAGACAGGCTGCTCATGCTGTTCTTGATGCTATTGTTTCTCACTTTCTGCAAAGGTAAGCATTCAACCACTGCAGTATCAGGCTGTGCTGGGAAAATATCAGGGCTCAGGTACACCAGTGGCTCCCTGGGGAGTAACTAAGCACCTCAGATCCACTCACCTGTGGGAACAGTCTATGTGCACCCCTAAGAGCATCCTTCCATACAGCTTAAGCTGATCCATCCCATGGACAAGTCCCACTCTTTGCAGCTGGGCTGCTGCCTTTGTGCTCATGAGCTGAGCTGGGTCGGGGCGTCAGACCAGCTAGAAACTATTCACATCTCAATAAAGACAGCTTATTTAGCTATCAGTGAGAGCAGAGTGGAATGGCATTAAAGCTGTTATTTGCTTAGCAAACAGATGCAGCTCATCAGTTGCCATGGATTAGCTGATGAAAAGTTACTTGTTACTGCGCAGTCACCTGGCAGTGCCTCTGAGGCTGATGCGGGCTAAGGCAGCAGTGGCTGTGTCCTTGCCCTTGCAATAAGACAGCTAGAAGTAGCAGAAACAAAAGCTGTTTGTGTCTCTCATTGCTTTTCCACTGATACAAGGAGTAACAACGTATGAGTTAAGAAAGGGAAGCTTGAGCTCTGGGAGAAGGAAAAACCACTTGCTGGTCCCATCATCTCAAATGCTGCACTGTAAACACAATATTCTCACCCCACTGAGTGTACTGCATTTCTTGATACACAGTGCTGTGGATAAAGAACATCTGTAAAGCACTGGATAGAACTGCAGGTCTCTAAACTTCAACCAGCCCTGATAATGCTGTTTTCCTTTTCTCATTCACAGCATGCCTTATATTTGGACTCCTCACTTTCCTTGCCTTACCACTGTCCATGACTTTCACAGGTAAGATGGTTACGAAAGCAATTTTAAAAAATGAACTTTCCAGCACAGTGTGCCAGGTTAATGCATCTTGTGGGACAAAGGAGTTGGAAAACTGAAAGTTTCCAACTGTTAAGCCTGTGTGTTGGTAGTTCACCTTCAGACAGAATCCCAGCCCACACTGCATGGTGCGGAGGAAGCGGTGCTTGAATTCTGACCCTCTTTGACTTAAATAACTCTCCAGTGTGTCTCACCTCAATACAGGGCAGGAGTCAGGGTACTTTGGGACCTTACCAATATATTTTTGTACCTCACAAGGTTTGGGTTTCTTTAAATTTAGCCATAACTCTGAAATTTCTGTTTGCACATTGCTTATTTTGGGTGCACTTCCCATTATTTCTTTTTACCATGAAGCTGCTGGCATATTCTGAGCCTAGACTGATTTTAACTCACTTTTTTACTGGTGTATTTGCTTCAGCTCGATTGCTGCTTAGGCTACCAGCACCTGGCAAAGGGCTGTGGGTGTTTTGGCTCTGTCTGTGGGAGGAAGCTCTGAATCTGACACGAGAAGATTTCATTAATTAGGATCCCTCTGTATTAACTGCACTCCAAAAATCTTAGAAGCATAGGGCTGGAAGGGAAGAAGAGATCATCTAGGCTGGTATTTCTCCACCTTTTTCAAAGTGAGATGTGTTTTTTGGCTGATCTGTCACTGTATAACCCCCCAAAGGCTGGATTTGCAAGTAGCATTTTGAGATCAAGTATTTAAGAAAGGAAAGGAAAATCCTTTGAGCTGCAGAATTTTACACATTTTTAAACTGTATAAGGCTCTCTTCTTTTCTTTCATAAGCATCACCTTTTCCTTACCATTAACATAGATTAATTTTTTTTAAAAACTGGAGCATTTTCTAACACTTCATTGCTCCCTTTGGGCCTTTCACATCACCCACAGGGGTTGTGACCCCCACTCGAGAAGCATCGCTAGAGACACCAGCCCACCCACCTCCACTTTCAGACAGGCTTGCATGCTCACAGCATCCCTGACAGATGTCTGACTTGCCCTTGCTCAAGGAAATTCCATGGCTTCCCAAGGAGCCTATTTCAGCATTTTATTGCTCTCACAGACAAAATATTTTTCCCCATATCCAACCTAAATCTTCCCTGTGGCAAATTAAACAGATTACAGCCTGTCCTACCCACCATGGTCACAAAGATAGATTGGTCACTGTCCTACTCAAGAGAACCTTTGAACTGTTTGAAGGCTGCCATTATAACCCCTCTCCATCTTCTTTTTTTCCAGAGATTTCAAAAACCTAATTCTTTCAACCTGACCTCACAAGTCACTGTTTCTGTAACTTTTTTTTTTTTAATTTTTGCCTCCCTTCTGTGGCCTCTGGTCAATGTAACTACTTTTTCCCCCTCAAAAAAAAAAAAAAAAAAAAAAAAAAAGAAGACAGAACACAAGACTCCAGCTGAGACTAGAGGAATGAGCAGTGTAGAATAATTAAATCCTCTGCTTAACATGCAGGATTCCTGTAAACACATCTCAGAATGAAAGATTCTCTCTCTGCACCCACCATTGGATCCAATTTAGTTTATGTTGCCTTGTAAGTCCAGATGGTTTTCAGCAGTGCTGCTCCCTATCAGACATTTCTCATTTTTTATTTACATTGAAGTTTTCTCTCCTATATGTAGTGTTCAGCTTTATCGGCTGTCATCTCATAGATTTTGGATGTCTTTTTTCAGCTTATCCAGATCACTTTGAATTTTAAGTCTTGTCCTCAAGAGCCCTTGCAATCATGGGCGTCCTTGAGAAACTGTTCACCTTCTGCCTCATTATGCATGAAAGATGGTGCAAATGAACTCTATGTGCAGATGCTGTGTGCAAGATGCATCCTGGACTGTATGCCTCTGTAACCAAGCTAAGTGCCATGTGTTGCCCTTGCAGGCAGTTAAGAGAAATGGGAGTTTCTGACAGTGAAAGTCCAACACCCTCTTTTAGGTGTCTGCATTGACAAGAGATGACCTTTAAGGGAGTCAGGACACCTAGCTTGTTGACATCTATATAGTTGGCCAAACCCACAAAAAAGGTGTTCAGCTAAAGGTTGATCCTGCTTCCTTTATCTGGGGCCTTCCAAGTACCAGTGATGACTGTGGTAGGATTCTGATTAGGACATCCTAATTAGGAATTAGGGAGTTCTAATGAGCGATTAAGGAAAATTAAGAAGTAGGGAGATGGACTGAACTGTTACACCTCAATACTTAGGCTCTTACGCTTATCCATGACTTAAAATTGCTATTTATCCCATAAGAGGATTTTAGCTTTAGCTTTCCCCCAGGCTGAATATGCCTGAGCTGTGGAATAGGGGTGGGAAGGTATAATCCAAAGTGTGGTACAGCTTGCATGCATATTGACAGCAGCCTTCTGGAAATGAATCCAGGGTTGGAATATGACCACTTATAAATATCATTTCCTAGGAATATTTCATAATATCTTTAAGATCAGTGAGAAGGAAAGTGTATGGTAAGATATTAGCCTTGAGCTCTGGGTATCTCCTGCATCAGATATCGAGCCCTTTTTTTTCACAACTTAGTGAAATTAAGAGATAATGTCACGGTAATACAGTGTTGTCAGAGGATATTGGTTTCCTGCATCTACATATCTGCAAAGGTATTTCTAGGAAAATGAAATGTCAAGGAAAATGCAGATATTTATTATCCAAGCAAAAGCCTCTGATATTCTGATAAGATTCTGTTACCATGATCTCAGAGAATAACTTGCTGATGTGCCTCCAGTCATTTTGGCTCTTGCTTTCTGCAGAGGAAAACTGTGAGATATATAATATTTGCTAAACCTCAGAGATGAGATATTGGTAGCCCTGGTAATAATTACACACTAACATTATACACTTTAAAAAATTGGTAGTACTGTAAATCACAGCATAAGTCAAATACATGAAAAGGACTCAACAAATTTTCCAAGCTCCAGATTTGTGACATCATTTAAGCCATGGATTGTTTAGCAGCTTTCTAACTTTTACTGGTAGAGATGATCCCTTTTTTTCACTAAACACTCCAATAATAAAGAGCTACGGAAAGACCTCATAGACTTTTTTTTAGATTTTTTTTTTAGTTTCCAGGACAGTGAAGGATTGCTCTCAATAACACATTCTTGTACCTTGTCCAGATTACTTTTATACACAGTGTTCCCCATGGGCAACTAAATCACATTTGAAAGCTGATGACATCATTTTCTCAACAGGCAGTATAAATTTTCCCCTGTTCAAATTTAACGCGGTGCTACTCCTCATACTCGTATCTACACCAAACAATTCCTTAACTCTCAAGTGCTCCTGATAGCTGTCTGAAGCCTATTCTCATACTCTCTACCCTTATGTGGGAGCCAGTCTTGTTCTTTAGTGGTTGTTACGAATAATCTTTCCTTGCATTTCAGTCCTTTGGCCACTCACTGTTTCTGTGAGTTTCCTCTGATTTGCTCATACGCTTTCTGATAAAATGGTGCCCAGAAGCAATTACTTTGAGGTAACTCCTCTGCAGCACCTAGATCTTAGCGTAGAGCCCACTGTCCGGGGCCTGATGTCTGCGCCACGTGGTGGCAGCTGCAGTCATCCAGTAGGAACAACTGAAAATGGCCTGGCAGGTTGTATCCTTTGCCTCCTATTAGAAGAGAATGCGGGAAGCAGGCACCAGACACCAGGTTAGCCATGCTATACTGCAGCCCTCCTTTGCTTCGGGATGCACTTCAGCCTTTTTCAGCTGACTAAGAAAAGTAAAGCAGCTAAAATGAGGCCACCAGTGTGTTAGCTTTCATTCACCCTGACCCCTCAGTTTATGGATAATCATGAGTTACAGGGACAGTTTGTCAATAGTAACCTATTGTGGGCCATCCCACAACACTGCCCAAAACAGTGTCCTTAGAGAAGCAGGCATTGCTCCTATCTTGATCACTTATGAGTGCTCTTCCACTTTGCTGGACTTCGTGTCCTGGATCCCACTGCAGCGTCATTCTATGGTAGCCAAGGGGTAAAATGTGCAAGTACCTCTACTTCCCCACGTCTCTTTTTTATTTTTCCTTTGGCCATTGTGCAAGCTGCTGGACATCTTAGCTGTGTCTGATCTTGCAAAGGTTGCTGGTTTATTCATTTGGACCCATGCGTTGGTCTGTGCCATGGTCAGGTTCAATTGCTCTTCACAGAATCACAGAATCACAG
>NW_010138625.1:0-243 GCF_000699245.1 Pterocles gutturalis
AGTCTCATAGCTGGAGTGCTGCAATGGATCGCTATAAGCTCTTCAGAAGCGACAGGCAAGGAAGGAGAGGAGGTGGGGTGGCTCTATATGTTAGGGAATGTTTTGATTGTATAGAAATTGCGGATTGTGATGATACATTTGAATGTTTATGGGTAAGAATGAGGGGAAGGGCTAACAAGGCTGATATCCTGCTGGGAGTGTGTTATAGGCCACCCTCCCAGCAGGAGGAAGCAGATGAGGCAT
>NW_010138625.1:552-37213 GCF_000699245.1 Pterocles gutturalis
TTCGGACGCTGGTTGGGAGAGTCCCTTGGGAGACTGTCCTGAAGGGCAAGGGGACCCAGGAAGGCTGGACATTCCTCAAGAGGGTGGTTTTAAAAGCACAGGAACAGGCTGTCCCCATCTGTAGAAAGACAAAGTGGCAGAGAAGATGACCAGGCTGGCTAAACAGAGAGCTTTTCCCAGGACTCAGGGAAAAAAGGAGAGTCCACCACCTCTGAAAGAAGGGTCAGGCAACCCAAAAAGAGTACAGGGATCTTTCCAGGTCATGCAGAGTTAAATTACAACACAATAAGCTTGTATTCTGAAGGGCAACTATTTCTACGGACACTTCCCCCTACCAAAAAATCCTGAAAAACCTCTACCTTTTACTCATTGAAAGACGGTACCCCCCATTTAGGCACTGTTGATTCACATATAACATACACAAGATAGTGCTGATAGAGAAAACCTATTTCTCACTGCCAGTAAATTCAGTAGGCATCAAAGCATCGATCTTTGGTGATACAGAAGTAGGACATTTCTAAAAATAAGCCTTCTTGTAAGGAAGATAAATAAAAAAAGTCAAAGTTACATCTTCAATAAAAGCTTATTAAAGAAGAAAAAAATCCCTTGAGACTCAAACCAGAAGCTTATGAGGCCTTTCTTAGATAAAGTAATGGTGCTTTCTAAGGAAAGCTATGGCAATAAAAGGAGGACCACTACTGAAGAAATTATTTGTTAGTTCATTTGTATAATTAGAGGTTTAAGACATAAGGATCAGCCATGTTCTGGCTTGAAATGTCAAACATTAAGCTCTTGAGTATTCATATGTTAGGAATTTGGGCAAAAAAAGTTTCAAAATTAGAAGTTATTTTGACCAAACCTTTAAAGTCTCTGTCAAGTAAACCTAAGTGAATTAAACATGATTTTTCATCATTGATTAGAGTGTACATTTGACCATCAGTTGCATCTCACATTCTGCTACCTACCAGCTGGAACATTGACAAGACTTTTCATAACTTAATTACAGCTACCTTGTGGAACAATTTAATCATATAAAATCTTATAATACTGACGCACAATTAAAACAATACCAGCTGCTAGCTTCTGGTCTTGTCATGCTGCTTTATCCATTTCCTTCTACCCGTGCCATACAGCACACCCCCACTGCATGGGGACAGCCTTAGAAGGACGCTATCTGCAGGAACAAGCTGATTTTTTTCTGCCTAACATCCAAGATGCACAGTCCCTGAAGGAGCAGTATTGATGCAGGGCTTCATAGGCCCAGAGCTTACCAACGGAGCTTCCTGAGCAAAAAGATTAACTCGTAGAGTTTTTTGGGTTTTTTTTTGTGAACAGATAAGTTAATATTGAGAGGACAACACCCACCTATCTAACGGCTTGAAATGATTCTCTTTCTCAAAGAATTCTGCAAGGCTCTGGCACAGGGCTGCCCTCTCTTGCCAAAGAGCATAACAAGACTTGTCTAAATTAAGCATCTGGATTTTCAGGTTAAAATGGCTTAATGCCATCTTTGTTGTTGGCTCCACAGCAAAACAATTGAAGATGAAGAAGCATTGCAAACAAGTAAGGTGACACAGCTCATCAACATGCAGCACTTCTTACTATGCAGCATACTCACAAGTACATCACATTTGAATGGCACCATTTATCTTTATAACCTTTTCTCGATAGACTGTATTTAATTTCTTTCTTTGTCTGACCTCCAGCTCCTCTATCAGAAGTGGTACAGAAAATATGCAGCAGCAACGGGAAGAGCAGAGGCAGAGAGAAGCACCAATTTATACGGCAGACTTTGTGACTAATGGCTAAGTAGCATCTCTTCAGAACTAATAGAATCTCTCAAAGGTTTCCATATGTTTGAGGTTGACTGAGTGCATGCATGCTAATCAGCTTCAAATTATAATCAGGATATTAGAACACAACTTTGCTAAGCAAACAGATGAGAAGATCAGCAAATATTCATCAGTGAGAAGAAAACAGACCTTTGGAGGGGAGAATCTGATTCCCACCTGCTTCTGGTTGACCAGCACACAGCCCGGGCAGGGAAAAAGCCCTTGCAGAAGGATGGACCACTGAGGGCATTAGGCTGATGGGACCTCTCCCTCACATCCGAAGAGTGTAGTAGCCAAGATGCATCTCTCCTGTTCCCCTGCAACAACAAAGACCAGAAATTACCTACAATGCAGGATGGATTTTGTCTAGATAAAGTCCCCTTGCCAAAACTGGTGAGATGATTTTTTTTTTTCTTGTGAGCCCCCAAAATGAACCATACAAGTAGCCTCAAGTGTGGAGTGAGTCAGCTTTTCCGCACAGCAACAGGAGGTCAATGTGTTTCAGTTCTAACAGGCTGGCATCAATCTGCCTTCTCTCCCTCTAGGCCTGAGGACTTCTCTTTCACAGGACTCCTCCAGCAACCCCAGTAGCACAGCCCATTGTACCATGGGCAGGCAACCACATAGATCAAGCGCACACACTATGTACACTGCCTGGATTCTGTCTGCAGCAGCAGCTACATGCGGTCCCTCTCGCATATGCACAGTTTACACCACACAAACAGAGTTGATGATAATAATTTAAACCTCCCATTTCTTCTTGCTCTCCACTTGGTCCCTTTCTTTGGTACATCTTGAAGGCCTCTACATAGGAAAGAGCAGATGTGGAAGAAGTTCACAAGATATTAATTAAGACCAGATTTTGATAGATATGACAAGCCAAATCACCCCCAAACTTCTGTTTCTAAGCATCCAGCTTTAAGGCTTGTTTTATTTACAGTTAGAAAAATTACCTGTAGCCGTATTGCTGAGGAACTAAAGCATACAGTAACATTAAGCTTCCATTTCAGCTACTCTACACTGAATAATCCCCTTCGAAATTCAGAGAGCAGCTACGTTGTCTGTTACAGGTGTTACATAAAGACGATCAGAATGATGTATTTGGGCACTGACCTGCTTGATTTTATTGTTCACCATTCTGTCTTTCCCACCTGCAAAATACATTTGTGAAGCATGAAATACATTCACCCTTCCTGACTCAGTTCTGTTCTTTTTCAATCCTGACAGAACACTTGAGGTTGGTAAGTGAACTGTGCTAGGCTGGGTCATGTTTTCAAATGAAGAAAAAAACCACAGCCCTGCAGTAGATTGATATAACTTTGGTTTCATAGCTGACAATCGCTTTTCATCGTTTCAATCATTAAAGATTTAGCAATGGCTGCATAAAACTTCAGTGCAACAAACCTTTCATGTTCTGTCAAGCAGCTTTTCTTTTCTCCCTGTCATATACACTGCAGCCACAAATTACTCCCTGGCAATTCTAGGTGAGGATTATGAAGATTATTAGGAAAAGCTGAGGTTAAAAGAGTTATTAAAAGTACTTTTGCATTTCAGCAACATATGAACATGCAATTGTGTTCTTCACAAAAAGCCTGCTTTTCTTATTTTAATGTGCTGCTGTTTTTTCTCTCTCTAAACTTGATCCTTTTGGCTGGGCATTTTCACCTCAAATTCCAAGTAATCAAGCTGTCATGAACATCACCTGCTAAGAGAAAGCACTGAAACAAACAAACAAAAGAACATTAGCAATCTGCTTGTGAGCTGCAAACAGATGCACAGAAGCTGAACAGAGCACATGTTTTTTTCTGAAAGGCCAGTTGTGCTGCTTGGAGTGTGAACTCTGCTGGAGAAAGCTACATGGCAATAAAGAATTAGAATATAGAATTATATTTTAAACTTCTACCTTCATGAATGGATGTACCATCTATTTCACTATTAATAAAATAAAGCAAAACTAAGTACTCTGAATTCAGGAAAATTTTTTGTCCTGGCTTGAGCTCCATGGGGCCACGCAGAGGTTTCTTGTGGACGCCCATTTAAATTAAACAGGTAAAATGCAACAGACCTGTCACCAAAGTTGGTGCTTAAAAATGTACATCTTGTCCAGCATAATCTTTCACCTAAACAATGTGTACTCTTTTTTTTCGACTTGCAGTTTTACTTCATCAACAGCATCTGCAGATCACTGTGTTCTATACTTGGCTCTGACACTGAATCTGTGGATGGAGGTGCTGTAGATCCTTGGAGCATGCACCCTCTTCCTACCTACTATTGCAGTTTTTGGGATGCAGGTGTCAGATTTTTGCTTCATGACTACAAGTGATTTTTATCATCCAAACAGGCTTTAGCTGTAAGATGGGGATAACAAAACTTCTCTAAGTCATTGATCTGCCCAAGGTTACACAAGGAAGGCAGGTTAAAGAATATGACTACCTTCCTCAGAGCCTTGGAAATTAATACGAAAGATTACTATTAAGATCTTTGAGAATTATGCTTAGGCTCTGTTGCAAATTTTTTACGGGAAACTGCCCTTTTTGAATAAACTCTAATGCAATCTAGGGGGAGAACAGCAGTTTAATGAAGGTATGGGAGGGAAATAAGAATGACAGTAGTAAAGAAATATATCCTGTTATCTGTACAGGATTTGCAGACGAGTGTTTCATGTACATAAGCATGTTCAGGCAGATAGGTATTCAGATCCCCAAAAGCTAGGTTTATCCAATGAAGACAGGACTACAAAATTCACTCCAAATGCCTCTAACTTCATTGCTCTCAAGGTTCAAAGTAACCTCTTCAGAGACTAGACAGTGATGAAAGATCTAATCAAACAAAATTTCCTTTACACCTTAAGTCAATAAGAACCATTTATGTGAACACCTTTTCATGTGCTAGTAGTCTCACTTCTTTCTCAGTATTTATTTATCAAATACCCGAATGAACTTCTCAGGATAAAGCTATGATTCAAAAATTATTCACTGAAAAGAGCTGTTGAATAACATCTGACACACACACGAATCCATTTGTAGATAATTCCCAATCAGCAAAATTAATTAAGTAAATTATACGTGGTTAATTATTCACCCAGATTTCACCACACAACTTTGCCTCTCTCCCCTTTGACAAATTCTTAAAATGATCAAAATGCTGATCACAGCCCAACAGTTTATACAGTCTCTCGCTGTTATGTCTGCCTTCCACGTTTCTTCCCTCCAGTCCTTTAGTAAGCAAACCCTTCTGGTTCAGTAATTTGGTGAACCAGTGAAATTTTTACTTGCAATTCTGTAACTGCTGCAAGGCACTCCAGTCCGCAGAAATGCCATCCAGGAGATTCACAGGCATAAAAATGCATAAACAGATACTGTTGCCTACCATAGAACTTTTATTAGATATGCAGTCTGTAGTTCTGAATGCTTCGATTTATTGGAGTGAGAAGCAATGTGAAAACTCTGTCAGGTTTCTGGGGCCACTAAGACTGCTCCATTCAGGTACATTATGCTCATGAAAAGTACAGGAATCTGGTAGATTATAAATTAGGAGATCCTGGAGGTGTGGGGTGGGAGGAAGAATCACGAGGGTAAACTTAGCTTGTGATTAGCTTTAAAGCCTGGGAAACATTAAACAAATTCTGTCTGTTTCATTACTTAACACCTTCTTCCCTTTCCCACTGTTCCTTTATTTATAACTTTCCAGCAGAAGTAGGCCCACACTCTCCCTGCTCCTGGCTTGCAGCCACTTGGGCCACCAGGATCTGCCTGCTCTGTTGAGCTCTTTTTGCCATGTCTTCTTTGGAAACCACTTATTAAGGTCTTAGGCCTGATGTATTTTTAATTCTGCTATGAAGGCCTTACTTACAGAAGGTGCTGTTTTGGCTAACAAGGCTCTCCACCCAGCTGTGGCCCTGTACTGCTCTCTTTTCTTCCCTTCACAGCTACCGTAATCTCACTTTGAGGGATCTCTTTTAGCCAAGAGAAATGAACTCTCTTTTTCCAGCCAGTTTGCACAGTTCCTGGTTTGTACTATTAATATAATAGCTCTCTATTAAAGGGTAAACTGCAGCAACAAAACTCACGCTGCACAGATTTATAAACCTGAATTAGTCTTCAGTCTATAGTGAAAATTTGTATTAGACCCCATGATTCAAGGCTTTGTTGACAATGTTCAGTCCTGAACCAGCCTCATAATTTACCTCACATCTAATACCCTATTTCTGAAGTATAAGATTCTGTTCCTCAACTCCAATCCTGTTTGCAGGTGATCTTCCTCTGCATTGATTCACTGCAATTAGCCTGAGAAGAGTCAGCCCTCATTTTTGCTCATATTCTGCACACAAGCATGGAACCACTGAAATTCCCTGCTCTCTCATCCTCGTCCTTGCAGGCTTTACAGCCAGGTATGATTTCCTTTTGGCTTACCAGAACTCAAAGGTGAATCCAGCTGGTCCTCTTGCGGTAGCACTGAAAACTAACGCTAACAGAGAAGCCAAACCAAAGTCAGAGTTTAGAGCCAGGATGCTCTACTACATGCTTACAGATGCTTATAAAGCAAGGCAGGTTTTAAGGAAAAATTTAAAAAATCCATACCGGTAAAACATCTTTTTAACTCATTTCTTTCACACTTGTTTCAGCTACAGAATATTCTTATAGCATTTTTTTTCTTAATGTATTTTTTTTTTTTACACAAATATCACCATTCATATTCTCAGCTCCTCAGAAAAAAGGGATCTTTTCAACAGAGTACATTGCACTAGACCTTATTACTGCAGAGTTGTTCTTTTCAGGTAGTTCCTAGGACTCACTCCTGGATTGATGAAGGAAAAGAAGACAAGTGAGCCTGAAATTTTGGGAGAGGCAATTAACTGCAGCCCTTAACTAGTCATTTTGCAGCTAACTCTGTAAGGCAGCTCTCTTCCATGTGTTAAATAGGCTTATTTACTCTTCTGCTCTCACACATAATTCCTAATGCTTTCAGTGTATCCTAAGTAAACAAGCAACTGGCTTCTGTCCTTGGATACCAGCCCAGTTCTCCTTGACTTCACCAGCATGTGTGGACTGAGTAAAGTTTTTTAGCTCAGTACAGTATTTACACTACACGCTAGGGATTAAAACAGCCACCAGCTCCTGTTGCATCAGCAAAGATATAAATTCTAGGTCATTACATAAACAGACTTTATAGTGCACTTTCAGAGGCCATTAACTTGTCTACAGCCCTCCGCTCACCCTTCAGGGGAGGAACAGGAATGACATCTTCTGAAAAAGCAACATCCTGCTTTCCACTCCAGCAGAGGTGCTGGTACAAACCAGGAGAAGCGTTGCACATCTCACTTACTGCCTGGCCCCCGGTGGGAATTTGACCTAAATTCTGTGGAACACCAGGAAAACCAGTTTGAGATCTTGCAGCTGATGCAACTAACAAGAAAAGGTGAGAGAGTGCCTTCTTGTGAGTAACACTGTGCAGCGTAGCAGAGCCATTTCCAGGACTATCTCCGATGTCCTGTGCCTCATTTCTCCATCTGTAAAATAGGGCTAATACTTCTCCCTCACACACAGGTGATAATCTTTGAGCATCTTTCATCTCATTAAGTATAGCCCATAAAAACATCACAGGTTTAATTCAGTATAAACTGTCAGCAACTTTAAAGTTTCAAAGGCAATTCAATTCACGGTTTTTCTAGTGCTGCTTCAAAACGTGAATGTCTACTCTGCTACTGCAGTTTGCTTTGCAAATCCACAGTTGTCAAATAGAAGTCATTAGGGGAAGGGGAGAGAAGGTGGAGTTTTTGTAAGAAATTATCAGGAGCAAATTAATTCATGCTGTTTACAAATTTTGCATAAGTAGATTTCAGTGCAAATCCCATTGTAGTAAACAATTTATATTCCCCCTCTAGCTACTGTTTTGAGCTATCTTCAGATGCATACTGACCTCCCTGAATTACTTTATAGGCCATTCACATTGCAGAGGTCTTCTTTGCAGCTGATACCCCAAGGCTCGTATCTTCAGGCTAAAAGCTGACACTGTGTAGAGCTCCTCTATACTAGCTCAGTGGAGCTGTGCTGATTGACAGCTGAGGGTCTGTAATTAAAGAATAGAAAAATTGGCTTCTGAAAAACAGTTCTGAGATGAAGGTGGAGCCTGCTGTGAACTTGACAGATCTGGAGTTTCAGACAACAGTTTTTAAAATTTTCTGTGCAGGGAAACAGCCTGTAAGAGGTACCCACTTCCATCACCTAACCAGTCACAACTCATTTCCTACACAGCTGTGCCAACAAAGTGATCATAGGGTGATCCTACACACGAAATCAGTAAAATATTCCAAGCTGAAATTAAAATAATTTAGGTCATTTACCTAACCCAGTTCCAGCACAGCTCCAGAAACAATTTCAGAGAATCACAGAATCATAAGGTTGGAAAAGACCTCAAGGATCACCAAGTCCAACCATCAGATTTCATAAACACAGCCAAGGGAGCAGGAGTGTGTGAACATCCCTAAAACTGTAGAGACTCTTTTTGGGGAAAAAAAATGACTTTTGGCGACTTTCCTAGCAACCAGTCCTCACTGAAATCATCCTCACCTGCTACCACCAAAAAGTAATTGATGAGAGCCCTTAGCCTAACAGTAATCAATTTAAAAGGAAAAAAAGGGCACTCCTTATGGCACTTGCTCTTCAGGCTGCATGCCCATTGTTAATAGCTAATACAAAATTTCTTCCATAAATTCTTTCTATCATTTTTAACATCCCTCATACTGCTGTTCGGTGGCATACTGAAGACCTCTTCTTGACAAGGCTTTAAATAATGAAGAGACACACAACTCACTCCAACTTAGATTTGATACTTTTCCTCAAGATTAAATGGGCTACTCGCAGAGACAGACAACTCACTAACTTCAAAGCTCCCTGTCTCAGCTAACAGGAAACAAATTGCTTCCCCAGTGACTCCTCTCAAGGGAGTAATGCAGGATAAACCTGTGATATTTGCATTAATTCATCTTTAAACATAAAGCGGAACAGATTCCATTTCTTTAATGTATTTTCACATTATTTAAATTGACTTGTTTCAAAAGACAGTAACATGTTTGCTTTGGGGATATTTTGCATTTGTATTTACCTTTTGGCTGGCAGTTCATTTTATGGGAAGATCTGTTGGAACTAAAGCTGTTGGGGATTACAAAGATTTTAGAAAGGATTTACATCTGAGGACACTTTCATCCTGATTTTCAGTAATGCTACTTTTCTCCATTTAGTGACACTTAAGGATACTGGAAATCTTTCAGTGACAGGGCACACCAGAGATCTCAGCTGCCTGAGGAAAGCAAGGCTTTACAATGCCTGTCCTGATACCTGCCGCCTATAGAGCAGTTCTGATCAGCAGATATCAAAGCATTTTGCAGAGGCACTCAATTTCATCCTCCCATTTTTGCAGCAGGGGAAACAGAGATCCAGGGGAGTGAAGGAAATGTATTGTTTGATGGCCAAAAGGTATTGCTTTTTCTTGTTCGCTCACAACGAACACAGTATGTTACAAGGTCCTTGCTTGCTCGGTCCTCTCCACTTATGTCAAAGTACTTTGAGACCATTATTAGGGTATTCCTGCGCTACCCAGTCTTGTTTTAGGATTCACTGTCCAGTTACCTACACTTCCCCCTGCTGCAGGGGGGACTGCAGTGTAGCAGGTATAAAAGAGGACCACGTATCACCCCAGTGCACAGTCAGCATCTTTTAGTTTAATCTGACAGTAAAAGCAGATTTTAGTAAAATACTGTCAATAGAAGGACCTGAGGCATGATTCAATTCTGGACAGGGGAGTATGTATGTGTACACCTGTAAGATTGTGTAAGTTTGGACATCCATCAAAGTGAAGAGAAACCTTTCTGGGGCTCAGCCATGGGCTCCTCTTCAGCCAAACAGCTTCCAGGCTCCAGGCACTCTCTCACAGGATTGCTGTCCTGAGAAAATAGAGCTGTTGTGGTGCTTTCATTGCTAACCTAACCCACAGCAGCAACACAGTGTCACACAGTGTCAGCAATGACACCCCATTGCCTGAACAGTTACATCACTCCTAGCCTTTGCTTTATCTTCTGATTAGCTGCAAGAAATTACCTATCACACAGAAATCAGATCGATTTACATTGCGTTGTTTGGGAACAGTATTTGTGCAAAGATTCTCCGAAGGCAGATGTGAGGCTCTGTATTTTTTAATAAAGTTCACAACTGAATATTATGAAGTGCTGGGGGGAAGAAATCAACACCTTGATCACCAGGGTAAATGCTTTTGAGTTCTTTACTGGCTTTAAGATTTACTGTTTAGCCACTCCAAATCCTATCATGTGCAAACGTTTCCTATATTAACAGGAGAAGAGTGATTTGTGGGCAGTGAATGGGAAACAGGACATCAATTTAACAGGGCCATTTGGGGTTAGCACAAAATGACAGAACAGCAGGAAGTGGTTAAAAGCTTCCCCATCAGCAATCAAAGTCCTGCAATTCTGAGTCTTTTCCTCCAATCAAGTAGTGTATGGATGAGAAATCAGTTCTGATAATGACCTTTGAAAGACCTCATTCTGGCCTTCTGGGGTAATTCATTTCTCTAACTATGGTGGCCTAACAGGAGCTCAGCAAAAGCACATCACCTGCACAATCACTTGAGCAGCATGACAAATGGGAGAAACCAAGAGTAGAAGATTTCTTTTCCTTTAATTTGTCTGACTTTTTTTCCTTTGAAGGGTTCTGATCTCAGCCTGACCATGCAGGTATTGCTTTTTTTCCATGCACATCTTCCTCTCTCCTACCTATCTGTCCCAGATAACTGAAATTATATACTATCCTTACTAATTCATCAGTCCTACTGTAATCTAATGCACTATTTCCTTCCTGTGTTGCATGTTTTTACATTTCATTCTGTAAGCCTGCTTCCCAGATCAAGTCACACTCGCATTTCATTTCAAGCTTTAGTACAACTAATCTCACTTTTTTGGCAGTGCTGAAAAGAAACTCTCCTTTTTTGTACAAAGGCAGACATGGAGTGCTGAATGCCAGCTTTCCCAGGTGGAAAACAGTAGGTGTTTGCTCTCAGCCCTTGGGAGTCATATTTTGTTACATGAAAATCCACCTTCAACCAGTGACGACAAGGCTCCCAGTGCAGACTGCTTTACTGTAAAATGCTAGGAAGGAATCAGAACACCACAGTATCTTTCATCTGATTTTATCAACCATTCCACAACTTGCCTTTAGAGCTCCATTTTTCAGTTTTAAGCATCTGCCTCTTCCCAGTAGCCCAGAGCTAGTGATACCCATGACCACCCCCTGTTGGGGGGTTCTGCTTGTAAAATGGGAACAAAAGTGACTGCCATGAGCTGATAGGAACCCCAACATTTAAATATCTCATGTTGCATTTCAACGATTTTTAAAGGTCCTAATATCACGGCTCAGAAATGCTGTGAAATACTGACTCAGTTTGAACTCCCTCTGTCAGTTCATATTTGTTCAAAACATGGGCAGGCTTTATGCCAGATCTGGGATCATCCATGCCCCCCTGGATGGCAGAAAGGTGACACGGAAATCACAGGGCTTGCAAAGGCCATCCTGCATGTCCCAGCTAATTCACCAGAAAGGCATCATGTTGAGCCCATGCCTGATTCACATCAAATCAGTATGAATATTTGATAAGCAAACACATCACCCTGCTACTGCTGTCTTTAGAAACACATTGGGGGTGCAGGGAAAGCTTCCTCTTCCAACCGTGTCAGGATTCCTGCTCCTATCCCTCTTATTATGAGTCAAAGAGACTCTACATAGAGGGGTGAAAGAGGGTGCTTGATATGACAATTAAAGGTTACATTTGAAAATTATTTTCCTAAGCAGGGTCAGCCAGCCTGCTCACACCCTGGCACTGAGGAGGAAAAACAGCTTATGTAGCATATATGATAAAGAAACTACAATATGAAACACGAAGGACAAAGGCAAAAAACATGTATGGGCTTTATTCTAAGGCAGCAAAACAACTTCTCCCTTTGTAGGGTCTAAGAGAGTCTCAAGCATAAGCAACTTTTAAAAATAATTTAAATAGTTGTCATGAATGTTTTCTTACCTTATGTCTGTTGATTTGGCTCCTGTGATGCCTGAATAGTTCTCCAGAAGCCAGTTTACTGTCTATTGTCTGTGCTTGATGAGAGCTGTTATTTCTGATTAGATACTTTTCTTCTCTATTCCAGATCTCTCACCTTCATTTCTCTCCCTCAGCATCACTTCTCCCTAAGCACAAATGTTGTCTGATGCAAATAGCACTACTAGCAAGCCCTGGTGAGTAAAAAGAAAAGCAAGAACATTTCACACTATAGCTTAAGCCAGCAACCAAAGGGCAATATCCTCACATCTGGAAGTGGCTTTATATTGTGCCACCTCCATGCTCTAGAAGTTCTGCAGGATTTAGTATTTCTAAGCTAAATATGGTTCCTTGGCTCTTTTATTCATAAAAAGTCCCACTACAGAAACAAGACAGACATGCCAAGTTCCAGTTCACTATGAATTTATTTTATTGCATTTATTGAATTAATGCCCATTTTCCCTTTTAAGCACAACCAGCAATTGGCTGGAGGAAGTGAGGTGAGGGAACACTGAAATACATACAGACACACACATACATAAGAATTATCCTGCCCTCCCCTGCCACGCTAGGTCAGCATTCAGCACACCCAGGAGAGCTTGCATGCAGCTCACCAAAGCACTGGGATGTCCCACCCTCACTCAGCCCATCCTTTCCACCTGGTGCTCCCAGGCCCCACACACAGGGAATTGCTGGGCTTTGATCATATGAAAGCCTCTGGCACAGAGGAGGAATAGGCAGCCCAGGGCAGAGGGGAGCTGAAAACCCTGCCAGAATAACAATAAAATGCAAAATGTGATTCACATTTGTGAAAAATCACCATCACATGCCATTCAGCAGGCCAGCTATAACCTTCCATCACTGAGAGCATTATGATACAGGATCCTAGTTCTTTGGCTCATGAAATCAACTTACTCGCTGCAGCTGGGAGCTTTCACCGCTGCCTTCAGGCAGTGGTCCCCCATTGCATTTTATGCCTTCCAACTCTACGTTGCTGGTGAATTGACAGACATGACGTTCAGCACGTGGCTGCAGTCAGCATAAGGCAACACAAGGTGTTTCCCCTTCAGAGAAACAGAAACCCTTCCTCTATACTTACCCACAGCATCACCACTGAGAGCATCTCCACATGAAAGTCCTTGTTTGTTGTCAGGCTAAAACCAGCCATAGCTATTTTTCAGACACTGATGCTCCCCAAGCAGCACTTTAAACATTACTGTGAAGGTTTAAAATGAGATCTAGAAAATTGCAATTGCTAGTAACTGTTCAAATATAAACCCTGTTGGACCACGATGGAGGATCCCTGAAGGGCAACTGTTATCTTTGTCTATAGAAAACAATTAGAAAGCTAATTTTAAAATGCTACAATTAAAGCCTTAATATAAACGTATTTCTGATGCTATCAACAAGTTCAGCAGACTTCAAGAAGCTCTCTTACCAGTGCCCTCAAGCAAAATAGCTGGTTTTGGGGTTTTTTTGTGTGTTTTGGGAGTAATCACACAAATTGAACACTGCAAATACAAAATCCTGGGTTTATTGAGGTCACCAGGGCAACTCCTCTTGATTTCAATTGGGCCAAAGCCTCACTATGGGGAATCTGGGGAGAAAATAAATTCAGACTTCTGGAAACGAACAGCATGCCAAAAAGCCTTTTTAAGATTTTATTCTGAGCATGGTCACATTGCCATGTGAGAAAGCAGCTCCTTCCATTGCCTTAAGGAAATCAGCAGGTATTCTTGCTCCCACCAATTGCTTGTAAGCATGGTAGAATAGGCTGGCTTAAAAACTGCTGGTTTTCACAGTGGCCAAATACTGCCGATAGGCTGAACACCCTGCCTCACCCCTGTGCTAGGATCTCGGCTTCCTCTGAGTGCTGAGCTTGGGAGGTCAAAAAGGACCCTCCTGTTTACAGCAGTCCCAGTCAGCTTCTTTAAAGAGGTACAGGCTTGTCCCAGGCTGTAGGATAAGTAGTCTTGCCTATCAGGGGCCAAGAAATCTTGGGTTCCTACTCCTCAGAGCTGAGCACTCACAAGGAGTCTGTTTTAGATGGGACCTTGCCTTCGTGGGAGGCAGTGGCTGTCAGCTCCTGAGGAGTTTTCAGCTCACTGGGAACAGAGAGTTGTTCACCACCTAACATGATTTTACAAATAACTGAATTCAGCTCTTGGAGTCTTCTTCCTCCCAAACCCTGAAACATCCTATCACTTTTCCTCTTCCACTTCAAACTCGTTTTTTTCTGGTGTGAATTCACACATGCTTCACTGCACCACTGAACACAGCACAAGAGACTGACACAGCTCCACCTGATATCAATTTCCAAAGCAAGTGTCCTAGTACTTCTGTCAGATTTCAGCCAGAAATAGAGAATATCCTTTTGGTTGAGATAGGCCGTCCTTTACTCATCTTGTCCACTTAGTTCTTACAAGTTTATCAGAGAAACTGAGGCTGCTAACAGCACCAATCTCCTCTAACATACCTAGCTAGACTGCTGCTGCCAACATGGTCCTTCTGGCATCAAATCACATTGTTATCTACCACATTTAAGAGCTGGTATATTAGTACAGAACAAGGCATAGGACAGTTCCTGTTTGAAGCCAGTTCCAAACCAATGAGAAGCACTGGACACATAAGAGAATTTGGACAAAGAATGTAGCAGTGTAGTATGAAATATTGCAGTAAGATTTCTATAAAAAACAGCTTACCAAAAGTAACAAGTTTGATGCCTGTAAACATGCTTTAATCAGAATTTTGGATGAAGTCTGAAGGTACAGTTTTTACTGGGAAAGACTTCCTCAATTAAATTTCCTTATCTCTGTATCACCCTGTGGAATATTTCTTATCATTAGCTAGCAATATCTGAGAGGTCTTGGACATGGACATAATGGAAATTGGGCTTCAGCTTCACTGACCACTGAAGTATTTAAAATGAGGTTTCAAATCTCCTGGAAGAAAATTGTTCAGTAAGAAAATAGTCAAAATTCTGAATATTACATAATTAACTTTTCAGCAGAGAACAGCCTCTTGGTACTAACAATGTCCTTTATTCTGATGTATCAGAGACTGAAAACCATGGCCTTCCCTGCGCCAGCTGCCTTTTAGAATAAACACGAGACCTTCCCCCTTCATCTCCACATACTTAATAATATTAATAGAACATTAAAATATTAATGCTAGTAGACAAGGTCTTTCATAAAGCACATAAATTAATTCATTCACTCTAGCTCATTAGCTTAATCATCAACCTTTGTACAATGTAACTGATTAACATTTTCATTGTCCTTCCTTGTTTTTTCCTTAGACTTTTCTTTGGGGATCAAAAGATCTCTGAATACATAAGCTCAACAAATATCTGTGCGCAACTGTACAACAAAAGAAATTGCTAGAAGGGATAACTAGAGGCTTTCACAGCTCATGCTTCAAAGATATGCAGGAAACAATCATTTAAGAACCATTTTTATTTTTATGTTTAATGTGATTATACACATTCATGAGTCCAACAAGATCTGCACTGTGACATTAAAGATACAGTACAATAACATTCAATGAGGTACTTCATATTTATATATATCTGTCCTTTATAAATAGTGCTGTAAGCCCAAGGTCAAACACTGCCGCACCACAAATGGGTGCTGGGACCTGAAGTTAGCTGAGTTTATCACAACAAATAAAAAAAAAACCAAAACATTTCAGTGCAATAAGTATGTAGAAATTAAAATGTTTACTTAATTACTATTTTAGGTATGTAGAAAGTATATTACATTATACTCTCTTATCACAGATTCCCCTCACCAGGAAAATCAAACATACAAGTAGCAAAGATTACCAGATACAGTTTAAGACAGAATCTATGAAAGAATCTCTTATTGACATTATGCTTACATTCCAGGTTGATATGGCTGATGTTTGCAAAATGTCAATTAATGTATTCAAGCTCGGATGTTTCTGCTAAACCAACCAAATCCACATTTAGACACCTATTTATGTGCCCTGACGTCCTAAGGTGGCTGCTAATAGTCACCTTCTTATATACCAGCACTCATTAGCATCAAGCAGTGTTCAGAATCAAGTCACACTGTAAGCATCATAGTATTTTGGGGTGCTTAGACTTATTCATCCATATTGAAAAACCTCCCATGCACCAGCTCCTAAAATGTGGAATGGACTCAGAGGAATCAAGCTAGACATAGCTTTCATCCTACTTCGTCATAAAGATTTCAAAAAAGTAGCAAATAAAAATAATTAAATAACAGCTCATTTTCTACACATTACAGCTACACAGTATTCTGATCTAACTTTTGTTCCAGCCAGTGAATGTAGTAGATACCTCACCTTTATTTGCAGATGAGTAAAAACCAAAAAATAAAGAGTGAGAACCCAAGCCTAGTTATGCCAATGCAGTACTCTGATTTGTTCCACCAACTGAGGCACACGACTTTTTTCCAAACACAGAATGCAGCTTGTTACTGCAAGCAACTTGTCAATCTGATCATCACTCAGAGTAATTACATCTACATCAACTGCTTACTGTAAGAAAATTTAATCAGCTGATTAGCGTCTTTCTCTGCTTTCCAATGCATTTAAATAAATGGGACTGCTGCTCAGATGTTGTCTAAAAGTAGATGACCATTACCTCATCACATCTTAGAGTCCCTTTTTGCAGTCTCTTCATCAACTCTTCCTCCAGTTCATACAATTTATACTCTTGTCTAGTTTAGGCTGCAGCTTTAAATATAACTGGAGGTTTTTTAAATCTCTCTCTGGGAGTTTTCTGTGGAGCATTCTGTTTAGATTTCTCTAACAGTCTGGCTTATGTACATCTGTTACAAAAACCCAAAACATTTTCTATATATTTTGAGGGTATTTACATTTCAGAAAGAACATTGGCTTACACACACATACACATGTATGCATGTATGCATATAAAACATTAAACACCAAGATGGGTGAACAGCATAGATCTTGCAGGGCACTATTTTACCTGGCTCTCCTTTTATTACCCGGAGAGAAGATCTGGGTTTTGGCCATAAAGTGTTCGATGTCTATGCTCGTTTTCCTTACTTCAAATGGTATTTTGGACACTGCAAAGATGTATTGGTACTTTACGATGGCCAGGGGCCAGGATTCCAACCATCAAGAAATACGTAGAGTAATAGCATTAAACTGGTAAGAAATCACATGAGAAAAACATTTTTATTACAAAAATGACAAGTGAATTTAGGATTATGCTGCATTAATGTGTTGATATATTACAACATTATTCTTCAGTCTGTCTAAAGAATCATTTGGTCCCCCCATTTTGTTAAAACATACACAACAAACAGAACCCACTTCAGAGATGAAATGAGAATGAGATGCTTTACAGTAGGTAGTGTCCCTCTGAGAAGCAACTGTCCCAATGCAACGGTGAAGGATTTTCTCATATTTAAATAGTACCTGTATTTCTTATGCATATTGGTTTCTCTCCCTGATAAAGAAGTCATGATCCCTAATACTTTTCCAAAAATGATACACACATATGACAGGAAGTTTGGAAAAAAAGGAAAAAAAATCAGACAAGGAAAACTTCTGCACCATGTAATCCTCTGACTGATGTGTAATCATAAGCAGTTGCAAGAAATCCAACATAAACACATTAGTGAAGATTTCCTTCTCCTCACTCTTATCTGATGATATACACTAAGTGTAATATGACCACAGTTAGGAATCTTCTTGCTTTGTTTAAATTTCCATTGCTAATATATAGTAATAAAAACAATAAATCTTGTATTGCAGGAAAAAGTCCAACTAAGAACTGGTACATTCTTTTGTTCTTCTGTAATCTGCCTCTACCATGTTTAGGAGGAAGAAAATAAACCCAGCAAAAACAAGCAAAAAATAAGCCTGCATCGGATGCAAGATATTAATTCTCATTTATTTAGCAACGGTTCAAAGAAAAGCTATTTAAATAGCAAATCAACTTCAATGTAGCAAAAACTAGGTCATGGGAGTAGAATTTCAAGAGCTGCATATACAATTTGAACATGTGCAAGTACTTCCTTGCCTTCAAGGTGGGATTCCTAGAAAATGAACCCTGAGGGTAACTTGCCCAGCCCACATCCTCCCCTCATTGTAAACATGTCCATGTGCTGTGGACATGGTCAGCATGCTGTGTAGCTTCCTGAAAGCTGCTTGCTTCTCTCCATATTCCCCTGCAGCCATCCCAAACAGCTGGCTACAGGACAATCTCACAGGATTAAGGTTTAAACCCATGCTTTTTCCGCTTACAACTGCAGCACTTCTTTCAGCTCCCATGACCAAAAGCAGCTCATTATTGGAACATCTTAAGTCTGAAGTGCAGACAGAAGAGAGAGCTGTAAGACAAGGCTCTTCATTTTCTACTCCTACCTCTCCAAATAATTACAAGCAGAAAGCAGCAAATGGAGAAAGAGAAAATGGATCAATGAAGACAGCATTCTGTGAGATACAAGAGGGGAACATCCTCTGGTGATTCACAGATGCATCACAGAAAGGGTCAGCATCACCAGCAAACAGGCACCTCTCTTACAAAGCCTTTGAAACTTGCTTGCTCCTAAGAGCCTCCAGTTTAAATATTACACTTAATCACCAACAATGCTGCAAGTATAGCAAGCCAGTAACTCGCCCACAGCATTTAGTTACATATTACCTGTACTGATCACATATCTGCAGATAAAAAGCTAGGTGTCAGTAGGCTTGAACCAGACAGGTTCTTCATAGCAAAATGCTTAGTCTCCACACGCTTTCATTCAAGCATAAAATATGAGTTCAGGAATTTGACCTCCTTGTACCCCCGTGCCATTTGTACTGTCCGAAGAGCACTGAAACTGAACAGTCACTTTCCCGCATTGAACTTCTGTCATTCCTTCTTGTCCAAAATAGCTGAGTTCATTACCGTCCAGAATCACACTAGCTGTGTAAAAGGTGTCGGGCTCAATCTGCACCGGATATTCAAACCACACAGGAAAAGTGTTACTAGAACCATCCGAGAAATATTTACTCAAGTTCTGGCCTAGGATAACTCCTTGTCGTTTGAGTTCAATCTTGGCACTGTACTCTGCTGATCCACAGCTGGAGCCGTACAGCCCAAAACCAGCAATAAACACTCTCTTATCAACAGCAAACTGGATGCTGTCACACCGGCCCCTGTAGCGCCACTGGTTGCTGCGGTATGCGCAGGACTGGAAACGGTGGCATCGCTGAGGAACGAGGCCTTTCCGGGGCTTGCTTACAAACTGTAACTCTGGCTTCTTGGCAGCCGTATACCAGAGGAAGATATCGTTCGTTTCATTGAGAGTCAGAATCCCAGACTGAGCAGCACCATTTGCGAAGTCGTCAAGTGCCATGGTAGGGATGCGTATCAAGTACAGAGCCTTTCCAAGGACTTTGCGCTTGTTCTCTATGGTAGCTGTTATCTCTTGTCGCTGACACTCCACTTCAGCCCAGTTCAGAGCTGCTTCGAAAACAACAATTTCTTTGGCATTCAGAGTCTCCCTTCGGAGAATGCTTTCAAGTGTCTGAAAATCAATGTCACAGAACCCTTCAGACTTCAAAGCTAGCTCGGCTTGGGCATCAATCACTTCCCAACAACGCTGGGTCAGGTCAGGTTCCTCAAATAAGCAGCTCTGGGAAAGCAGCACACAGGCATTCTTTGCACTTAGACTTGTCTCTAGAAAGTTGACGCAGGCGCGGGCAAGATGAGGGACAATATACTTCTTGGCAGCATACAGCGTGGCCAGTACAGTATCTGCAGCCAAATCAATCTCATCACAATATATGTATCTGAAATAGAACACATGCATGTAACACTGCCAGTTAACACAAAAATGTAATTTGTCAACATCTGAAAATTATAAACAAAAAAATATATAAATGGCTCCACATTACAAATTAAGCAGTGCTTATGGGGAACACTGACTAAAGTCAGAAAGAAAGTACAAACCAATTCATCACTCATTTAAGATGATGAAAGAGAAAAAGCTTAAATATAGAATCATAGAATGGTTAGGGTTGGAAAGGACCTTAAAGATCATTGAGTTCCAACTCCCAAATATAAGGTGAATAAAACTTCACATCCCAGATACATGCTATGTAGACAACAGTTATGTCTACAAACTATGGCCCCTACAGCTCTGTCTTCCTTCCATACATGCTTTGGGTAATGAGAGGCTATCTGCCCCAGGCGGTAGCTCCTCAAAGGCTACCTTAGTTTGCTAATTCAGCTGTCTGGACACGTTACAAAGTACTTGGACTGGATGTCCCATGGTGAATAACTGGTGAATAACATTTTAATGAGATTTATATACAAATACAGGAATAAAAAGAGTTTATTTGGAATAACTAGCTAGTCTAAGAAGAAAAATGCTATCAAAGTATATCAGGCGCTATCCACTTTCATAACTGGGTTGGGCTTTTTTGGGTTTGGTTTTAGTTTGCTGGTTTGTTGGGTTTTTTTAAACAGCATGATGAAACATAAAGGAAAAGGCACAGAAGTCTAATTTTCAGGTTTCTTAATGCTTACAACATCCCAGCTCCACTAGCACAGTGTTTTCCCTCAGTCTCACTGCACAAGGAGGAAAAAAGCTTTACTGCTATGCTAGTGTGGTGGAAGAGATGAAGGTGAAATTCTGTTTATATGACTAAACTGCTGGGACTCATTGCTTAGAGAATTGAAGCATTGTACAGTTTGTTCTTTTTAGTATCTCATGCTTCAGGTCCCCATTTGCAGCTGGTGAATGTAACATGATAAAACCATGCCAAATGCTATTTTACTCTTCATAGGGATAAGCAACTCTTGATGGTTTTGGTTGATAAGCATCTTCCTCCAGTAAAGCTGAAGTTGCATGTGACCCTGTACTAATTAAAATTTTCTAGTCAGGAGGTTTCCCAACACAATAATATTTTTGCACAACAGATGTGCTTATAAAGTAGAATTAGTACCTACATGGATCTGATTACAGTTGTAAATATCTTTGTATTTTTGCGGGTGTGGGGTACTATCTTCCAAGCCATGCTTAGAAAACATGCTCAGAGCAGATACTGCTCAAGCCATAAAAAAAATCTAAGAGGTTAGAGAGAAAAAGAATACTCAACATAGACCCAAACCTTTTTTTTTTTTTTTACCTTGGTTACTTTGTTTCAGCTGGGCTATTTGTAAAAACACAGAACACAGCTACATATCCCTGGTTACAGGCTTAGCTCCCTTAGTGTCCAAAAATTTTCCATGTGTCAATTTATTTGTTTTTATGATTCTCTTCACTGTTTTCCAACTTTCTTCTCCCTATTACTTCTCTTTGCCTACTACACCAGCAGAAAATGATGACACCTGTTTTAAACTGAAATAGTACAAAAGTTGCTAGTTTAACAGTCATTAAAGTGAAGAACTAATATCACTAATTTACAACAGAAACAGCACAGATCAGCTGTCAGCAATATTCCACACTTCTCACTCTGCCAATGCACCTCGACTCTGATCTACAATGACAGGTATTCCAGTTTCATGCTGTTCTTGAACAGAGGATTCTGCTAGACCACAGGGTTTGACGTTTAGTAACACATTCATCCTGGGATAAGATGAGACCACAGTTCTAACTCAAACAGTCAAGACTAAGATAACATTATACATTAAAAACACTAATTCAGTGTGTCAGGTAGACTGAGTTTAGCTCTGTTTTTAAAACTGCAGAGATCAGCCAAAGCAATTTTACTGGGAGAATAATTAGTATCTACCAGTTGAAGTATTATTTCCTATGTTCCATCTGGCAATACCTGGTCTATTGTTTATTGTCAGAATAGTGTATAGTAAAACACAAAAAATATTTATGCTAAGAACTCATTGCCCAGGGGAAAAAACCCAAAACCACCAAACAAAAAATCTCAACCCCAAAAAAACCCACAAAAACAATTTCAATGTATTTTCTTACAAAGCTTATGATGCATCCCTCCTGACCACAGAAGTGAGCGTATGAAGGAGAAGGCTGCTTTGGGATGTCTTTTCCTCCTGTACCAACAGTATCATGAGCCTTCTGCCATCCACTGCTCGCAGCAGTTGCAAGCTACATTCACAGGGATGATCTCCCAGGGGAAGAGGAATGAAATGCTCCCTGCGAGCTCTGCCCAGTGCAGCACATGCACTGGATCCTGCGATGAGGAGAATGCTGCACTGCTGAGAAAAATCCCTTCCCTGCACTGTCATGGCTGCAGACACCCCTGGCATTTGCAGGCTCAGGAGCATTCTGCAGGTTCAGGCACACTGTATCAGTGGAAGTTAGCACTAACAAGCTTAGCTCAACATCCACACAGACGACAAACTTTCTGAGGTCTTTGGGGTTTTTTAATAAAAGCTGAGAAGGTGAAGAATTTCATGGTTCTGGTCATGCTCTCAAAGATTGTTTCTTAAATTGCAATGAGCTAAATAATATGCCAAGACCCAGATGTCAGTAATGATGTACTCTTTTCTCAGTTTGCTCTCTGAACGTATTTTTTAATGATAAACTCAGAAAGCATTCAGTTTTTATAAGGCAAATCATGGTTAGCCACAGTGAAATAGCTTTGCTGTTCAAAAAGAAAGGGGAGGCCAGGGGAATCCAGGTATCTTGTATTTGTGCCTTGTAAAATTCTGCACAAAACTATAAAGCACAAGTCAGAGCTCTGCAGAAAACACCTGCAAAACCAGAAAGGCCCAAAGCAGAGATCTATTACACACCTACTTACATAATGTAATATCTTAGCTTTATATTCCAGGTCTATAGAACATCTGTGTGACTTCAGCTTTTCCTAGCAGTTATTGACATTTGCACAGAACATTCCCGATGTTCATGATAACCTATGAAAATTCTATGCAACAAACTCTATATGCAACTTTGAATGTTCATCTACAGTGCCACTGAAATGTAAAAGAAAAAAACCAAATCATTCTGTAATTACAAGCTAGTCAAAACAATCTATGAAATACAATAAATTGCTAGCTAGTGATGGCACCATTACATGCAATAGAATCTGCAGCATATCAAAAGGATCACTATCAGACAACTAATGTATATTCTTTATCAGAAAGCAATGGCAGTTACTAAAGCCGAAGGAAAAAACTCCTCGAAGCCATAGCATTTCTGTGACAGGGCATTTCTAATCAGTTTATAGATACATTCAGAGACAATTCAGCAGGGAAGCTGCTTCATTATGTTCATTTAATAAAAGATAGCACTACTTACGCAGTTTCCAAGAAGAAAAATAAAGATCCTGGACTGTTTTTCCCATTAGAATAAAAAACCCTATTCATGCAAACAGCTTTTTTATCAATTTCCAAATGCATCAATATGATAGACGAGGAGAAATTTAATTTTCAAAGGCTACATTCAATAACTTAGGGTTGTTTTTCTAAGATAAGACCTCCATACGGGAAGTTTATAAAAGAGCTGGAATCATGTCAATATACAAACCCAGCAATTCTGGGTTTTGGGGGTTTTTGTCTGTGTGTTTTTAACTTTTCACTATGCTTGCAAAGTAGAACAGGGTTTTTTTGTTACAGCTGACAATTCTTTTTGGTAACTCCGTTCCTTTGTGTAACATGTGTGGTGACAAATCAGATCAATATGCATTACAGCACACAATGTGCCCAAAGATCCCCTGTCAAAGTCATTATTTATAACTGCCTACCTTAGTCTAATATATGCACGTCTGGAAGTAAAAGGGGAGAGCAAAATGAGGTAAAAGTTTAAAATTTTGAAACACAAGAAGAGGAAAATTTTAAGGAACTGCTTTCTTTCTGTTTATATGCAAGTCTAATACTTAAACTATGACATTACCAGTGTATGCATACATCATAAAGGAAGACATATCCAGCAGATGAATGATGCTTACTTCAGCATTGCGAGAAAAGCAGCAGGCTCAACATCTGGTATACGAATTTCATCTTTGTCCTCAGCAAGCTCTCCGTAAAACATCGCATGGAATACAGAGCTCCCAACAGCCAGGACGTACTGTTGAGAAAGGGAAATCTTATTTCATGCTTTAAACTGAAAGCACCGCCAACAAGAACAATGTAGAAGAGCCACTCTGAGCATACTGGGCTTCACCAACACACTGAAATGTGTCTATACACTTCAGTAAGAAATGAAGTCAAAAGTGAAGAACAGAATTACACAACTTTCCCTGCATTTTACTCTCGTGGGCATATATGCATTAACTACTGGAAAATGCTCATATCCACTACAGAAGTTAACTATTTCTAGAGTAATATTAATCAGCAGCACACAGCAGTATACCTAACTTTACAATGACTGCCTTAGCAGAAGTGTACTGCTTAACCAAAAACCCAAAGAAAAAGCAAGGGACAGATTATTCCACTGCATGTAGCCTTTCAAAATACAGAATTATGCCTGTTCCAGAAGAGCAGAGTCTCCCATGCTATGTCCTGGTGTAACCGTGGGAGCTCTCTCTGGCAATCCCCACCAGAGCTGATAATGCAGCTGCTGCTTACTTTGTGTCCTGGCAGCCGCTGGGTCCCACCTGGTGGCCCGACCACAAAATGAACATCTGCCATCAAGTCATTGTTGAACATCACTGCATTTCTACAAACAGAAGTAGCATGTTAATTTATGTCACCCAGCAACACTGTGCTTGCCCCAGATCCAAGAAATTAAATTTCTTAACAACTTAAAGCTGCATGTTAGTAAAGAGCTACTTTAAACATCATCACACAAATATACCAAAGAAAAAAGTAAGATAGGGGGAGGGAGGGGTGTGCAATAAAAAAGACGAAAACCAGAACAAACTTCTGAGAACTTTTTAAAAAGTGGAAATCAACGTCAAGCACATGTATCGCTGAAAATCCCCACTAAGATGTAAAAGCAAATATTTATGGATACACAGCATCTTCCAGTAACATTTTTATTTACTCAAGACGAACAGCTGCACTGTCTGGAAACAAGATATTAAAATATTTTCCATTACCAAAAT
The DNA here is from genome assembly GCF_000699245.1 of Pterocles gutturalis. Classification (NCBI taxonomy): domain Eukaryota; kingdom Metazoa; phylum Chordata; class Aves; order Pterocliformes; family Pteroclidae; genus Pterocles; species Pterocles gutturalis. The sequence goes on from NW_010138625.1 coordinate 25,455, forward strand.
ATTTGTTTCACATGCACAAAGAAAAAACAAGAACTGTGTTTTCTTTAGCAAATGAATAACTGAACATATGCATTATGAACGTTTTGCTACTTTTCACCACTCCATTCAAACAGCAAAAAATAAACTGTCCTCATCTTACCTCTCTCTGATGGTCGGATAAAGTCCTTGCCAATTAGGTGCCGGAATAGTGTTGTTGTTATTGAGATTCTGCTGGTGGTACTGCTGGACAGCAGTTGTATTAGTGTTGGCTGGTTTCTTTCGGGGAAAAATTTCAGCAGCCATCTTCTTCTTCTTTTTGGTTTTCAAGGTAATGATTTCATAGCAAACTGGAGGCAATTTGCTGCTGCTACTGCTGCTATTTCCCTTCTTAGAGCTCTTCTTGGACCTGTTCTTGACTGTCTCTGGAAGCATCAAGAAGAAGGTGAGGCATTTCATGTTCTTTCCTTTCTCATCTACCATGAGTATACTCGTCTGTAAAGCTAGATAGCCTAACTAGCTAGGAACACTAAGAAACACACGTGGAAGCTGTGACAGAGAGAGCAGCGGAGCTGAGTTTGCTTCTTTTCCAGCAAGGCAAGGTGACCTTTCCAGTGCACCAGGTAAGAAACTGGCTTTAAGTTTGATCCAGTACTTGAATAGTTAAATACATCCCCATCATTCCTGCCAATTTTATTTCTTTCCAGATTTCCTGATCAGGAATCGCCTGAAAGCACTACACCCTGTGAAGAGGTTACACGCGCGGCTGTAGCACCGGCTTTCTGAAGGGTGCTAGCCAGATGCACACAGCAGCACTGCTCGTCTGGTCAGCCAGCTGAACTTCTGCGTTGAACGGATCAGAACAGAATAGGTATTGCAGCCCTGCAGCGAGTCAGACAGTGTTCAGAGCCAATAGCTGAAGCCACCGATAATGATTGGATCCAGCCGCACAGTGACACCTATTGTAACGTATGCAGCTCTGACATTAAAGCGACAGCAGTTGCACTCTTCATCTCATACGTAGCGCTAAGCAATAAATGGCAAGCACAGTTGCATAAGTGCATGACTGGCCAAAAGCATGTGTGGTTTAACTCTCCTTGACACTGCTTGAATTTTTCACAGAGGAAGCAATAAAAAGTTGAAATCAGGCAGAAAGATGTATTTGAGTCTAAATGTTTCCGTGAGAGCTATTTCCACGTGCAGTCAATACTAGCATGACTTCATATGTCTCTAGTATTCCCACAAATCCCTACCGTAACAGCAGTTCAGCAAATCACGCTATAGCTATCAGAACCAAATTAAAGCAATCAACTAGCAACAGCAAAGAACAGCAATGCAGTTAAACAATCCCTTTCAGCACAGCTTCTACTCCAGTGTAACATGAATAGAGATGAGGTCACAGCTTTAGCTTTAACTCCTTATGTTTCTAGATAATGTAACAGGCTTTGACATGGGTCCCAAATCACTAAGCAATGATAATTAAGCCAGCTTACATCAGACATGGCTGCACCACATCAGAAGAGAACTTCTAGATGTGCAATCAGATTAAAGCAAACCAGAGTGAACATATTTAATCAATATTTCAAAGCATTAAATGAAGAATTCTGAATGATGTAGAGAGTCTCAGGCAGAAATCACTCCTTGAGATGCAAACACACTCCAATTTTATTCACAAATATTCTCTGAAATACACAGGATATAAGATATGCCAACCAAACCATTTAAACAGGAAAGATAACTAATTTTCAGTAATTAGTTTACTTAGAACTTAAATTTAGATTAATTTCCTTAATAGTAGCAAGTGTATTAAAAAAAACCAAAACAAACAAGCAAGTATAGCCACTTAAAAACAAAAGCAGGGAAAAAAAAAAAATAGATATTAGGTATCAACATTTCACACCTTAAAATATTAGGGGGAATAATTAAAACAAATTCATAATTATTTTCAAGTTTTAAAGGAAAAAAATCCTCTTTGCTTTCAAAGCAATTTTAGCCACCTTTAGCCTTAATTAGCTTTGCTGCACAAGAGTGAAATTAAAATGATCAAAGGTTGGTGGAGAAATGTCTGACCTTGCTGAAATCCCTGACAGAAGTCTGCCAGTGACTTAAACTGAAGTATAGAAACGTTACTCAGGCTATTTATTGAAACACCATCACAACTGCTTGAATGGCTTTGTAACGCAATCTCCGAATGTCTTTAAACCTGAAACTGTGCAGGTATTTCAAAGATTATCAGGTCTGACCAGGAGATGCTCCATATTAAGCTCTAACTAAACACCTTGACGGCTGGCCATCCAGAGACTTCACTGCAGTGGTTTGAGATTATACCATTTCCAGACACACATCTCTCCTCTCTGTCTGAAGTCACTGCTCATGGAAGGAGGAAACAGAAGGATATGCATCCTTGTCTCAGCTGCTACACTTCACAACCCAACATCTTGGTGCAGAATCTCCTTCCTTGGTAATTTAAAATCAGATGGTGGGTTGTGCCTGGTGTGGCTGAAAGGCAGAGATACATTCCTAAATACATTGAGAAGCAGGTTATGTAATTTCCAAAGAAATAATTTCTAGCAAGCTTTTCTTTCTCTCCTCTCCCCTGCATCCCCCCCCCCCCCCCCCTTTTTTTTTTTTTTTCTTTTTTCTCTGCAACAGATTGACTTGGAAGGGAAACTAACATGAGTCATATTGAACCGTAGAGAGGTAAAACAAGGAAGGGATAAAGGGGATGAAACTCATCCACAGATGGGATGTTTATAACTGCTCACAGCTGAGAGTTTGTAACAGGGACACAGCAGGTATTCTCAGCACAAAATTTGAATTTGTTGAGTTTGCCTAAGCATTTTTCCCTTCCTTATGTAAATTTCCAGCCTTTCTAGTTACAAAAATAGCCCTTTTGCCACTGCAGAGGACAAACATTTCAAGAGGAAGAATTTAAAAAAAAAACCAAACCTTAAAGATACAGAAAAACCAAGCACTCTTCAGAAGATCTGCTTCTCAGCACTGCAGTTGGCAGAAGGCAAAAGATAGCAGCGGTTATGAGATTCATGAGATTTGATTTTCATTCCATAAATTCATTTTATAAACTACCAAAGCATATAAAAATCAAGGTCCTCGCACATTTCTTCAAACCATTTTACCACTACAAAAGAGAATGAAACAGACTGACCATTCAACTCAGCCTGGGAAAGACTGATCGTAAACATGAACCAGGAGTCCACCATACCTCTGACTTCTGTAAAACACAACGCATGTACAGCATGTTGTGCTTTCTTGGGAAAGGAAGGGAGAAACTGCAGATGAAGTATGCTGCAGCTGAAGTATGTTCCACCTGAATCCAGCAGTGAGATGGACCCCCAGTAGACAAGAAGGTAACATCTGCGTGATAGGATAAAATTCAGGCCAGTAAACAAAAAGCCTAACTGCCATCTTTGCCTTTTCTTCAGCCACCTATCAAAACCTGGTCTGCTATAACTGGAAAATAGTAGCAATTCCACAACAGACTTCAAAAGTTCCTACAAAAAAGTATGAACCTTTTATAGGCTTTATACCACCTTCATTAGCTCTGAAACCAAGTCTCCTAAAGCAGTCATCAGATGCATGTGAAATGAGAAAAAAAAAAACACAAAAAATTAGTGCTAGTTGCACTTGCTATTCTTTCCATTTTGGCAGCAACTTCCATCTATTTTCCTACAACACAGTTTTCTTATTTTACTATACACATATTGCTAATGAATTTACAAATCAATACATTAGCAGTCAGTAAAAGCAATCTATGAACTACTCCCTGTTGAAAGACTAGTCAAAATCCCGAGTTCAAATCAGTCTGTCTCCGGCAAGAGGATCAAGGAAATGGACCTTATTTCACCCAAAGATCTACCCATTTCTGAAAGCTTATTACGATGTGCTCTTAATCTTCTTCACCAATTCTCATTTCTCTTCATTAACTATATATTAACAAAACCAAACGACATATACACCTTAGAAAAAGGGAAATACAGTTCTTCAAACACACAATCTTTACCTTATACGCAAAGTAGTCGAAACAGAACTATTTTAACTTAGAACATAGGAAATTCCAATTAACACTGGCCTAATGAAAATCCAAAATGACAGAGGAAGAATTAAACAAAGGACTATACTCTGAGGCTAAGATACTACACATCAAGTTACATGCCCCTTTCAAATTATTAGGAGCAAGGTACAAGACCTTGGTAATCAGGTCCTGACTAAATATTATTAACAACTGAAGCATCAGTTTTGCTGTTCAAATCCAAACGTATGCAATATACCTGCAATCCCAGTTCCATTTATCCCTCAAGACCACAACATACCTTAACAGCATTGTGAGGGCTGGCACAGGAGTCATGTTATGGCCCAAGTCACGGTAAAACTTCCAACAGTATGGTACTACTATAATTATGCCTAAAGGTAACTTCCAACTGAGATATTATTTTATTTCCAGCGTTGATAGGAGTACTCTTCCTCATATTGCAACAGTCCCTCCTGCTGCAACAGCAAGTATACTCCAGTTTTTCTATTTATTTTTTCTTCTTCTAATAAGTTGTGTTTTTCTATATCTCTCATTTACAAGTTCATTCTTCATTTAGTAATGTGAACTGGACAAATCTATAAAAAACAAGCTTTCACCAAAATTCCCAAAATTCTGTTACAACCAGATCATGAATAAAGGAATGAATTTCAAGCAGGCAATGAGAAAATGAATTTATTTTTTTTTTGTAAAGTTGCCAAGTCTCTCCCTTGGCAGTTATTATACCCATGCATTATTAACATTCTTTAAATTCTGGATTTCCCCTTAAAACGAAACAAATTTTAGATGATACATCTTGATTAACCAACATAAACACCCAATGTTACTGTTTAACAAATTTGCCTGTCCACTGCTAACTTTCATTGAATTTAAGTTGATTTTAAACACTCATTTCAAAATGGAATGTACAAGTTCAAAAAACAAATAAACAAACAAAAAGCTCAACAAACCCAGCCCACACAGCTGAGGAGCCTAGTTCCACTATCTATGAATTATTTATTCACTTGGAAGAATCCTTCCCAATCATCATTCCAACCCTTCTGTAAAAGTGCTAATTTGGAAAGGGGATTGATAGGTCCACTCTTGATTTCCTCACGGAAAAAAATGCATTAGTTGACAAAATCTTCCCACATCCTCTCTCACAAGTTTCTGATTGGTAACACTGAAAGCAACCAAGATTGCATTCACTTCTGTTTGTTGCATGGAAAAGCTGGCCCGGAAGTTAATGTCTTCTACGGGGGGCTGGGGAACTACAAGCAAGGAGAAAGATGGGCAAAATTTTAAAGACTCTCAGAGAATTCAGAATATAGGGTAAAAAATATAGAGCATTTCTTCCCCAGAACAGCCAAGAACTAGGAAAGAGCAGAACAGTATCAGAGTAGAATTGCATCTTGAACCAGCACTCGAAGCTTTTAACCCAAGCCCAAAATAGCTAAATTTTATTTTGCTATAGGTCTTACGCTACACTAGCTACATACTTGTTGGCAAATATTCTTAACTGTTTAGTGTTTAAAGTATGAGGATTTAAATACTTTGCATAATATTGTCCACTAAGACAGTTTCTACATTTCTTTCCTAAATGCCCCTAAAGCTTTGAAGAAAACAAAAGCAAAAAGCCCTAAGCAGCCCAGTGAACAGGTAAATAGAAATTTACATAAAATAGAAGCTTAAAGAATGAGTATTCCGATGTCTTTTACTCTTTCATTCTTGTATTATTTGCTGGCATATATGTTGTGTCTCTGCATGGTACTTCTTATTGATCTCCCTACCAAAGCAGCCTTAATTTTTTTAATTTGTCCTTTTTGTATCTGCAATCATTTTCATTGCTCCCTTTTCATTTTTTTTTACAGCAATATCCTTTTTGAGAGAAAGAAATCAAAACAAAACATTGTATTTAAGAACAACATCTATCCCTATGTTTACTTGTGAATAAATGTCCACTGTCCTTCTGTGTGGACTTCAATTGGCTTACCTGTTCTTACACCAAGTGCAGTATCTTCCACTATTAATTTTTCTTCCTGTTACTTTTTAGCTTAGCTGCTCAAAGTTTGCAATTTAATGCCACTTAAAGGGCTCAATAATTTTATATTTAAAGCCAAAACACACCAATGTAACACCAAAAAAAAAAATTCCCTACATCGTTGAGTTTTGCTTTTAAAGTTCAAGATTTTGTTCCCAGCTAGATCAAAATAAATATATCTAGTGCATTGAGGCAAGAAAGAAAAAAATGTTTAAAATCCTCTGGAATTTTCATTATGACTTCAATACCACGCTTGCTGTATGAATGACAGTCCACATAAGCCACAACTGTATAACGAAAGCTTTATGTTTAAACAACCTACAGTGAAGAACGTATTTGATCCTGTTACAGTGAATTATCACACAAATATTCTCTTCTGTGCATATGGAAAGAAATAATGTTGAAATGCTTCATTACAACATGAAATATATTATTTTACCAGCCTTCTGAGACATATTCCCCAATGTCATAGTTCAGACACTGCAGGTACAAAATATCCCAAAGCAGAATTTGCAATTTATTCTATAAAGATTAATTTGCTTCTCAATAGTTCAAAGTAAAAACAAGGATTACAAATGAACTCTGAGATTATAAACCCTGCAAATACAAAATAAGAAATTAAATTCAAGGTTACAGGAGATAAAACTGGTTATCTACTCATCTAAAAGTGGCAAATTATGCATTTCTTCTCCATCACTATTACTTTAGCTTATCCATTTAATTCCATATTGAGTTTTGCTCTTGACAATCTGTAGGGTCAAAAACCAAGTTCTTTCTTAGTGGCTGGGTTTTTTTTTTTTTTTTTTTAATTTCTAAACATGATATTGCAAACCTGAAAGCACTCAATCCTTTTTCCAAGACAGAGGTCAACTTTAATTCTACTCTGCCTCTTACCAAAGCTGACTTACAAAGAAAAGAACAGATAGCCCAGGAAATTGGTAATGAGATACAGTGGTTTTCGTCTCTAGGTCACTAATTCTAAATTGACCAAGGTCAACAGTAATCAAAAGTCATTAGCATTTAATGATCGTTCAGTGCCCTGTGAGAAAGAAGCTAGTGATCTTAGTGCACTTCAGAAAAAACACCACTACAATTGGTACTCACATGCTGCCTACTTCAAGGGAGAGATCAGGATCAGATGACTACAAACAGAACTTCCTATCTTACAGGCAGATCTTGCCCTATGTAGACAAACCTTTATACCAATTTTAACTTGGCTCAGAAACTATTATTTTCAAACTGAATAGTTAAATTAGTATAGGGTCTGATAAACAGCAAAGTTGGAAGGTGGCTGGTCCTACTCCTTCTCATCAGCGGTTCCCAAACATTTGTGTTCCCCTACACACAAAAAAACCACAAATGCTAAGCCAGATAAAGAGAAGACACCTTCTCAGTTGAGTCCTTGCTTATGAAAACCGATGGCACTAGAAGAATAACTACCCCACGAGCATGCAAAGAAGGACTGCACTACCGTTGATTATGTTGGCATATAATTCAAGGATTAAATTTTTCACGTGCAAATCACCTACTTCCACCACATCAAACCATAGCATTGAGGTACCCTATGGGACAAAAGAAGGGGAGAAGATATTACTACAACCCACAGCATACCTGTTCTGTGGCCTGCAAACTTCAGTCTCCTGGGACTGACACACTAACAGTACCTTCCAACAACATTAAGAAAAAACAGAAGGGCTTTTTGAAAAGCTTGGTTAGGTACTGCAATGTAAATGTCATTAGGGTCTGTCACGGGGAAAACTACATCATGCTAATTCATAGGTTCCTAAACTTCACCTGATGTAAACCACGTAGCTTGGAAACCCAAGGCAGATCTGTGATTCGGCACACTTGTGCTTACAGCAGAACATATCTGGAACCATTCAGTATTTTAAGCGGGGAAAAACTGGCAGAGCTTCTTGTTCGCACTGCATTTTAAATGACAAAAGAGGAAGATTGTAACAGGTAGTGAAAGAGGAACAGGTCAGTCCATTGGCAAAACAAGCATTTGTTAAGAAATGGGATATTTTTACAATTGTTTAATAACCCTTATTTTTAGATATGGGAGACTGATTGCTGCTAACCTGAGCTGCATCCGAATAGTTCACGGAATGGAACCAAACATTACATCCATTAAACTGCACTGTACTGAATTAATCTTTTGCCACATGATAGAAGCTAGGGATCTTGCTACTCGCCCTTAGCTTTGTTTCCAGACACTCAAAGCACACACAGCTTCTGTTTGAATGGCTATCCCACAGGGGGATAAAGATGTTGACAATTTTTATCTTATCAACTGTTTTAGAAAATCTGATTTACCGTTCTTTGCTGCAAATATTTCAGTCACACTTGCTTATTAGATTAGTTATGCTTTAGTATTTCAATTAATTTCTCCTCCTTGTTACAAGTGAATGGCAAATACTTTGCAGTAATGAATTTTCAAGGCAAACATACACATACTCCTCAAATTCTGGTTTCAGAATATGCTTTTAAGCATTAAGACTTATTTGTCTAGCAATGCTATCATGCCTGTTCTCCTTCACAATAACTCTGTTTCAGAGACCCTAGGACATGTCAGAACTTTAGTGGAGGAAAAAAAAATATCAAACATAAGAGCATAATTAAGGGACTGTGCAAGGTAAAGATAAACACGCACCAGGTTTATGTATTACAAAGTCTTACGTAGTACGAAAGGCTTTACTGTTTCTTGGTGTACGTGCAATAGTACCACCTAGAGAAGTACTGAAGACAAAAATCAAATAACACAAAGAAATCAAACGCACCTAGGTGCACTTTGTACTTAAGTGCCTTATATTACCCTAACATCACCTGGCATTCCTTTGAGCTATGTTCCTCGACAGAAACTGAACAAGCTGTCTAAGGACAGACAGTTCTTTCACCTCTGAGTTGCACTGTATGCTGAGGTTCCACAGGAAGGCAAAAACACTGAAACAAAGGGCCAGTTCAAGCCACTGCACGCATTTCTGCTGTAAATAACATGCAGCTAGCTTCAGCTCCTCCCCAGGGCTAAAGAGGATGTCTTGTACTTTACACCCCAGCTAAGTGGACAAGATGATGAGTAGTATGTGACGTATTACGGATTAGATTTTAAAGGGACCTTGTTCCATCAACTATTCTCACACCTATCAGGCTCAAGCAAACACGCTACCTGACTGAAGAGTTGCTTTCTTTCCATACTCTTAGAAAACGCTTGCAACCAAGCACACTTTGAACAAACAGGGAGGAAGCGAAGCTCTAATTCCAAAGAATGTAGTTTTTCGAAGAAAATTACTCCTTTAAATTGCTTTGGATGTGAAAAGGAGAAACTGCAGCTAGGGTGGATACAGACTGTAAGCAATATATACAATAAATATCCTGCCGCAGGAGGATGTCACCAACAAGTCATTCAGTACTGTACTGAAGTGGTACACGATCCTCTGGTGAAATATTTTTCAAGATACCAGGTAACTTCAGGATACATGTCATAGGGCTGGATAAGGTGACATACATGTAATAGGGCTGGATAAGGTGATATTTCAAGACACCTTCCAAATCTGTTTTCTGCGATTCTACACCCTACATACCCAGGACAGCCAGCAGACATTCAGATCACCAATCAATTCACCAGTGTTTTAAAATGCAAACACTTCCCAGATGTTGGACTTGCTTGGTTTTCTTTTACTCTAGCTTGCCAAGTTATCAAACTCAGATAGGGCAGCAAGATCAGAAAACAGACAACAGAGGCCTGGAAAATGGGAAATTTGCAAATTCAAATAAAGTGACCTTTCACCTAAGCCTTCCCTCCCCTCAGTTTTATGACATACATACATATAATGTGGCTTTTGTCATTAAGGCATGGAATTGGAACTCAACTTTCTGGCAGAAAACAGAACTGAAGACAACTTCCACCACACAAAGCTTTTAATATTTTCCTTCCAAGATTCCTATCTCTTATTTCCGTCTTTTCCCTCATTTATCAGCCCTTTAATATAGAAACTGCTGCTTATCACATATTTATATAGTGCCTCACAAAATGGGGCCTCCATGCCAGCTCAGGTATCTGAACATTTTCTCATGTAAAACAAAATAATAGCCTGTAAGGTTTGAGGAGTTAGTAGAGAGAATATCACTGGAGAACTATCTTGAATTATCAGAGAAAGCTAATGCTGGGCATGAACAACATTCTGCTGCAAAACCAGTGTCATTTGCCCAAGTTCACACAACAGATGAAGACATAAATTCCTTCTAACAACACAATGCACAGCCTACCATCATTGGACCTCTGTTTTGAGCCTACTCTAGCACTGATGCTTTCACCATAAGCATATCAACAGCTTGGTAACTTCAGAAAAAACATTTGCTCACACACTCTAATAAGCAAGTGTCCAAATAATAAAAATTACTGTTGCAACGTGCATCTTTTTTCTCGGCCTTAAAGGGCAAGGTAAAGGAATTCTATACTGCTTGTGAAAGGTGCTTCCTCCAGTGCAGAGCTGAGGATCATTGGAGGGGAAACAAAAGGAAGTTATTGTGCAGTTAGCTGCAGTGTACTTACTGTGGGGGATTAAAATAAAACGAAAGTCCTGCCTTCCACATTCAACTCTGGCAATCCTGCACAGAACTTTTTTCAAACAGAAAATAAGATTAGTTTATCTCTCTTATAAGAGATTTGATTTGCAAAGTTCAATTACCTAACAAAGCCGAGATTCTATAAACTAGGACATACTGCACTTACTTCTGTAGGAAATAGTGAGACCAGTTCTTTTACAGCCAAAAGTAGAATCAAACATAGTATTGTATACCTATAACACAACATCATCTCTCTCTACAAAAACCAAAAACCCAGGACATGGATTAAAGCTTGACATACAGATTACTTGCTGAAAACAAAGTATGGTGAAGACTAGTAACAGTGCCAAACACCTGCACCAGCACTCTTCAGATATGCCACAGTCAGTTTGTTGTTTTAATTAGGGATGTTAGTAATCATCATTTTATGAACACCTAAATAACATAACTTCAATTCAAACTTCTTTTCACTTTTCAAGTGAGAACAACCCACTACTCCCTCCTGTTTTTAAATGTACCACCACTCAGGAAACACTATAGGCAAAGCCACTTAACCTGAAGATTACCATAGACAGACTTTGTTGAAACAAAACAAACAAGAAAACAGTAAACTGTAAAGGTATGGGCCCTTAACTGAAACTAATCACTCTTCAGACATATATACATAAGGAGGTTCAGCCAACAATGTGGGGAAGAGGTGGTATTTACGTCAAACAGAGTGCAATTAATTGCTCCTCTACAAAGTTTATTTAATTTATATTTAAAATATTTATCCTTTTAAAGAAGCATTACTTTAAGCAGAAAAAAACACCAACTTTCAGTTTTACATAACTTTGAATTTTTCCAGGTGGAAGTGCCAGCCTACACACACACCCGCGGAAGAGTCCCCTGCCCAAAAAAAAAGCGCTGCGAGGCCCCACGTTCGGTGCTCCTCGCACTTCCCGTTTGATCCCAAACCACCCCACCACTAGACTGGTTTATCAGCGTCTGTTCACTCCCGCTACCACGACGAAGCCAACCCGCTTCTGCAGAAAAGGCAGCTGAGTACACTCAGGAGGAAAACAATACAAAAACACAAAAAGATAAAAAAGTAAGAACGAAACCTCTCAAAACAGCTGCAGGCACAAATAATGACTTTGATCAGCAAAG
>NW_010138626.1:0-356 GCF_000699245.1 Pterocles gutturalis
GATGCTGTCGTGAAAACAAATCTGGCGTGTGGGATGTTTGTGTTCCGAGTGGGGGTAGAGGAGCTGAACAGATTCAGGGTTTCTTTTTTTCTTTTTTTCTTTTTTTCTTTTTTTTTTTTCTGAGCGAGAATCTGTGCGTGAGCTTAGTGCTTCCCCGGGAATCCTTCTGTGACCTGGCTGGGAGGATGTCCGGGAGAAGCTGGGGAAACCCTGGTGGGATAAAGTGACAATAAAAGAATCTTTTAAAGGCTCTCTGCAGGCTCTTTACGTTGTGCAGAGCATTCGCTGTCACAGATTCCGGATGCCTTCCTGGGCGCTGGTTTTAATAAGATGAATGAATTCCTTACGGCTCCCCT
>NW_010138626.1:369-29453 GCF_000699245.1 Pterocles gutturalis
TGTGCCAGGGTGGGATTTGTCTTTACAAAGCTCCTTGGGGGCAAAAATCAATGTGAGAGAAGTAGCAACGCAGTCTTGTGTTGTTGAAATCTGGATTGATTTACAAAATGGGGGTCTTGCCTTTTGAACTGAAAAAGGCCAAAGTAGAAGGAAGTCGAAGCGCTGTGTTCAGACAACCCAGATGGTAACGGAGGCGTGAGATCAAGCATTGAAATTATCTGCTGTCTCTTCCTGTGTCAGTCCTGGGCCAGTGCAGGTGAAGTAGCTGTCCAGAAAGCTTTCAAAAATGAGTTTTTCCAATTATTTAATGTGAAGGTAGAGATCTATATCAGAGCTCTTGGGGGTTAAAACAAAACAAAAAAAGCAAAAGCAGAGTAAGTGTAGGGAGGGTCCTGTGTCTGCCTCCTGCCCCTCGCAGTTTGGAGGACTTGTGACCAAGAACAGATTCTGGGCAAATCTTTTGGGTTGTAGGCGTTGTCAGGATCTAAAACATAATTTAGTATTTTTATATATGGTGCTTGATTTCCCTGCTTCTCAAATACTTGGTTACCGTTCAGGTTTGATTGGTTTTCACCTGGGTCCGCAGGTTTAAGGTCTGCGATTCCAGATAGCGATCGCTGGTTAAGGCAGAGTAGCTGGAGCTGGAAGGCTGCGTGTGGGAGCAGCGGAGGTGGAGTTACGCTGGTTGTTGGATACGTGGAGTTTGTCCAGGCAGCAGTCTGGGTAGTGAGGATGCGTTATTCTTAAAGGACCTGATTTCAAACCTTTTCCCGTTTGCATTCGGGGGAAACTGAGGAGCGGCTGAGCTCTTTCCCGAGCGGTCCCGCTGCCTCACCCTGTCTGAAAGCAGCTTGTTGGAGAGGAAGCAAGGAGAAATCTCAAGAGTCCTGCCTTCCCAGGCTGTTCGCGTCCCAGGCTGCTGACTCTGCGCGGGCGGATGCTCGAACCGTTATTTTAGGTACCCGGAGCTCGCTGAAAGGGCATTGTGCTGTTGGAGAGATCTCAGTTCTTAGTTTGTGGGAAACTTTTTTGTAAATGAATGCATTTCCAATTAGTTTATTCCCTTTGCCCCCTGGAAATTAACGTAAGGAGTGATCAGAAGTTTAAAGTTCCTTTACAGTAGGAGCAAAAAGATTTACAGTAAGAAATTGCACCACTGCAGATTTTTTTGGAAAGCTCTCTCCAGCACTTTTCTGCCTCCTCTGTTCCCAGCCACAACAGATTAGTTCCAGCTGACCCGTCAGCCGGTCTTCAGGCTCAGCGCTGCCGTGGGGCATTTCATCCTCCAGACGTGCAGCCGTGTACAGGACACCGCACCCCGCAGGACGTTGATCAGGCTGGAGAGGCGAGGCTTTCAGCTTCCTAGCTGGAACAGATTTTGATATTTTCAGGGGGCAGGTTTGTGATCTTGAAAGTGTGTGCTGAAGAGACACTCCCCGGTTCAGAGGAAGCTTTTCTCTGCTCATTAATGCTCGTGTAAAATGGTGTTTTAATTCCACCAATGACATCTTCAATTCTCTGAACCTGAACATCAGGAAAATTAAATTGGTTTTTCCCTAATACACTTCTCACGAGTGAAATTTAGGTTAGTTACATTGGTAAGAAAGCTTCTTTGTGCTTCTCCTTGAAAACAACAAACTGTGTGGGATCCATGATGCTCTTCTTCCCCTTTCTTTTAAAACCTTTCATAAAATCTCCAGTTAAAAGTGAAATTTAACTTTTTCCTTTACACCTTTCCCCCCAGTCATTTATGATTTGTGTGAGACCCCTTCCAGACTGCATTAAAAAGCAATTTTCCCTTTCATAGCTGTCTTTTTAACTCTCAAATCCCTTCAAATCTCCCCTTAAATATCAACTTTCCCCTTTTGCTTTGTTTTCCATCCTTTTGCCAGCCGTGGACTCTCCCATTTGTTTTCAGTGTGTTTGGGAAGGATTTTCCCTGGTTGCTTCCTCTGGTGCCAGCTTTTGTTCCATCTCCTTTTCTCAAAATTTATCCAAAATTGTGGCTTTTCGAGAGATGATCCTGAACACAGGTAGCAACGTCTAGAAAAGACCAAAGCAGGATTTTATGCCGTGTATTCCTCTGCGTTGAGTTTCCACCCCACATTTCTGCGGTGGAGCCCTGCTCCGTGGTTCTGTCACCGGCTGCGTCGCAGCGCCCGGCAGCGGCGTTTATCCAAACCCTGCCTTTGCATCCTGCCTTGCGACATGTTGAAGCATGATAGCGGCCGAGCTGTGTCATACCCAAACCCAACCCGCTTGAATTTGGACAAAAGGTTTATAAACACGAGCCTGGCTCATTATCAGACAGGCTGAAACCAGTTGCGCAGGGTTTAATGCGCGGTGTAATGATTCCAAAGGTTTGCAAACCCTCGGAAAGCAGCGCAATCATTTTCCGCTCTCCCGTGTGCCCAGAAAGCACATAGTAATAATGCTGTAACTGCGCCGTTGTGTTCCATTGCAGTTGGTCATTTGTAGGAAGGAAGCTGGATTTAGAGTCGGGGGGGAAACGTGCCCTTGATACGCTTTTGGTATTAAAGATGCGAGATCCCATTTACTGTTCTCAATAATCCTGTTTCCAAACGCCAGGGTGAGCAGTCTCAGCTGCATGGAAACAATTCTAAACTGAGATATATTCTTATGTAAGCATTTGTATTCATGTGTGATTTTCCCAGGTGCAGCAAAACCCCAAAGCAGGCTCTTTCTCTGCTTGGGTATCTTGCAGATCAGGTCTGCTGAGCTGGGTTTTTTTTGGAAGGGATGTAGTAATTTATTTTTTTTACTCTCTTTTCCCCTCCCCCTGCTCCTTCTTGACTAGGAAACCTCCATTTTAGAGGAGTACAACATTAACTGGACTCAGAAGCTGGGAGCTGGGATCAGTGGTCCTGTTAGGTAAGACAAGAACCTGCGGCTTGGTGTGGAATCAGCCCGGTGCATCGGCTGGGGAGCAGTGAGGATGTGTGTTAATTGTGATGTGACACGTGGAAAACTCTTTATAAACAAATAAATGTCTCCGCTCCGCGTGGGAGGATGTGCACGCGAGGTATTGTCTCTTATGGGCTATGGTTGGAGTCAAAACTCTCCTTGATTCTCCACCTTCTCCCGTCTCGCTGCCGTATTCCTGACGCTAAGCGGTTGTGAAATGGTGGCGGCGGAGAATTCTGCTCCGACACCTTTGTCCTTTTGATCCTGGTGTCAGCGCGGTGCAAAGGTCGCTGCTCCCGTCTACGGTATCGTCACTGGGGGCATCAGCGCCGCGCACCCATTAGCTATTTTTACCGGCTATTTTTTCACATCATCATGTGAGGCCGAAGCAGATAGTGCCACGAACTCTGCATCCCAAACCGTCGGGAATTTCCAAGCCCTGCAGGACCTGGGTGCTTTCTGTAAAGCAAGACACATATTCCCTTTTCAACGAGGGGAATGTGTGCTGGAAAACAAATGTCTGCGCCTCTGTTCCTGGGCGATTGTCTCTGGCCACCATTTATCTTCCTGTCCAGGCAATTGGTTTCTCCTCATCCGTTTTCTGGTGCTGTGTTGCTTCTGGTCTTTATTAAAATATCCCTTTGTTCTTTTTTTTTTTTTCTGTTAGCTGCCTGTTAGTATGTAAGCCCTTCCCTCTGCCGCAGGTCGATTGTTAATGTTAAATGGGGGAAAGCGAGAAAACCCGCGTGCGGCGCAGTTGGTGGCTTTGCTGAAACAGGGATTTCCATTCAGAACCGCTTCCTTGATGGCTGGCTGCACCCTCCTCTGGAGGTGTTCAGGCTGCCACTGTGTGGTTTGGGTTTTTTCCCTGAAAAGTATCTTTTCAGGCTGGATGGACAGAGCACGTGCTGCTTGGCTGCCGTTCCCCAGCTCCTTTTTTTGCATCGTTGAAACTGTGCGTGAGATGTTTCTGCATCATGTCTTGGGTTGGTGGGGAAGGCTGTGTGCTCCAGATTGTGGGCATTCACCTGAATTCCCATGTGGAGAGCAAATTCATAACTGCAGATCAATTGCTTGAAGTGTCTCTTTAACATTCTTGCTGACCGAATAATTGTATTGCTGTCATACCAGAGTCTGCGTGAAAAAATCCTCGCAAGAACGCTTTGCACTGAAAATTCTTCTCGATCGTCCAAAAGCTAGAAATGAGGTATAGTTCCTGTTTGTACTGTCTGCCTTCTGACACGCCGCACATCTCGCCCTTTCGGTGAATTGTTGTGCTAGTTTAAAAAAAAAAGAAAAAAAAAAGCGTATTCTGGAGACCTTGCTGTGCGAGATTCTTTGGGTTCGATCCTCCAGCCTTGCTGTGCTCAGTTCCCAGAGGTGGTGGGTGGAGCAGAGGGGCTTTCTGACCCTGTGTTAGCTGTAGGTGTATAAATGTCCCTTACAGAGCTGCCTTTAAGCTGGGGTTCTCCCTGTGTCCCCTGTAGTGTGACATGCGTAGCTTAGAGCTGATTTTGTCCCCATCCATCTCACCCTTGGATGTCACAGAATGGCCAAGAATGCTTCGAGTTGCACTGTAGATGGTACGGGTTTATCTCTGTGCGAGAAACTCAGTAACCCCACCGATCCCCTTTGTGACTTTCTGTGGCTGGCAGGAGCTGCCACGGTCCCAAACCCTCTGTCTGTTGGAAACAATGGGCGTTCAGGTTGCCATGAAAGGGAAAAAAGCGTTAATGGTCCTCCAGGTTCCGGCAACTGCCATCTCTTGTTACTCAGCAAATTCTCTTTTAAAATTCCCAGGGAAAAATAATCTGTTTACAGGCTTTGGCTTGATTTAGCAGTCCCAGGTAGCTTGAAACTGGGGAAAATTCCCTAGGTTTCCGTTTCAGAAAGTTGGAACAGGAGATGAGGTTTCATGTGTTAGACCTTGAGGCCGTAGAAGGAGCCGCAGTGTGGAATCTCAGGTCTTATTCATGAATTTTCTGTTTCAGTTCAATCTCTATTGCTAGTTCTAGCTTTAAATTTATTTAAAATACCCAAATAAATAAAAGGTTGGGCTTTTCCTGGAACCGTCGGGTTTGATTCCATGGTCTGTAACAAATACGTTGACAATTTATGATTTTTTTTCCTACTCAGTCCAAGCAGTGTGGCTGCTGGTCACTCAGATAAGCGCTTGTAGCCACTTCTTATTTTTTGAATATTTTTAAATTGGGTGTGACTGGTGCTGAGCACAGCTGGGGGGGCTAAGGGAGGGGCAGGACTGGTCAAGTACGTGCCACCACGTACAGTAACGTTTCTTCCCTTCTCTTCAAGGTACGTCTGCACATGATGTGTGCAACACATCCAAATATTGTTCAGATTATTGAAGTTTATGCTAACAGCGTGCAGTTCCCACACGAATCCAGCCCAAGGTAAGATTACATGGGGTGATTCATGCCCACAGCTTGCTTTCCATGTTTAGGCCAAGGTATAGTGGAGTTTGCTTTTTTTTTTTTAATCACAGTGTGACCAAAATGAATATTTACAGGGTGTTTCAGATTTATATTTCAGGCTGAGCAGCGCTTGCTTTTTCCCCTGGCAGTGCCCAGACCTTTGCGTATTTAAATGAATTTGTTACTGGGTTTGAATACATCTTCATTTCTTAGGTTTTTTTGTTGATTCAGTCTCTGATACCTGCATTGTCTGAGATAGTATACTAGCTTCAGGCTTCTGTCCTGCTTTGATAGTGCTTTAGTAGCTGCAGTTGAATTGTAACCTTGGAGCCTCCTCCTGCTTCCAAAGCGCTGTTAAAGCAGGACTGGAGCTGCGCCTTTTGTTGCTACCTAAGTGAGATCTTTTTACATGATGGTGATGCCCGTGAGCCACTGGGAAACTCAGAGTGCCAGTCTTCATTAAAAAAAAATAAAGTAATTGTTTCTAAAAATAGAAGGTTCTGCCCTGTAAACTCGCAATACATTGTCCTGCTTAAAATGAACTTAGCAGGATGTGAAGCAGACTGATTGTTTTTCACACATTAATATTGCGTGGGATAAAAATGCTGTTTTCTAATTGGATGTTAGTTGAGAAAAAAAAAAAAATCAGAGCTGGGAGAATTAAAGAGCTGAGACCTGCCTTAGTCTCCGATGTATCTGATGTTGCTGTGTGATGAGAAGAACAAGAAGGGAGTTTCCTGATCTAGCAGTCCTTTCTATTCGTTGTCCTTCGTAATTATGTCAATAAAACTGTAAATTAAAATAATAGAATCATAGAATGGTTTGGGTTGGAAGGGACTTTAAAGATCATCAAGTTCCAACTCCCTGCCATGGGCAGGGACACCTCCCACCAGCCCAGGTTGCCCAAAGCCTCATCCAGCCTGGCCTTGAACCCCTCCAGGGATGGGGCATCCACAAAAATAATGAGGTACAGTGGAGTATCCAGACTCAAAAGCATTAAAGATAATCCCTCAACCTGTTTCTAAGCTGCCGTGAGGATCTCCAGCGCCGAGGCAGACAGACAGGTCGGCGTGTTTGCACGGATGGGCGCAGGCGAGCGTGTCCCGTGCTCCCAGACAACTCCAGCCTGGGAGCTGCTCAGCCTGTTTGGTGCAAGGCTCTACCTGCTGCGTTATTCTCTGAGGGCAGAGTTACACGTCCATGTGCCTAAATGGCTTCCAGGTCCAAACTGGCTTTGCTGGTGGGAAGCGCGGGTGGAGCTGGCGGGGGTGCATCCCTGTCGACACGTCCATGGTGCTGGTTCCAGCTGGATGTGGGAGCCCAACACCGAGAGCAAACTGTAGATTCCTGGCTGACCAGCGAGTCAGATTGTGCTGGGAGCCAGAAAATCCTGCAGTCAGAAAATCCTGCAGTTTATATGCTTAAAGGCAAAATTACGGACCCAAAATAGCTGTAACAGCTGTAGAAGCAGCAAGTATATGTCTCTTTCTTGGCCCCGTGTCAGTAGATGTGAAGTTTACATTGTTAGCTTAGCAATTCTGTTATTTTCTGATTATTCTTAATATAACGAAATGCTTTTGAACAGGGCTCGGCTCCTAATTGTAATGGAGATGATGGAAGGGGGAGAGCTCTTTCACAGAATCAGCCAGCACCGGCACTTTACTGAGAAGCAAGCAAGCCAAGTAACAAAGCAGGCAAGTCAACACCCATGTATAAGCAAATCCATGAATGATAATGGCGAAAGTATTTAACAATTCCTTGGGCTGGGGGGTGGGAAAAAGGGAAGCTAAAATAATCCTCAGTTCTGATCCGATGATCATTGCCTGCTTTGTTATAACCTGACAATGACAAAGTGTTAATAGAAGCAAAGAGTTGGAAGGTGGGGGCTAGTTCTTTGGGTTGGGACCCCGGTGTCTCTGCTGTCCTTAGCGATGATTTTTTCCTACCCTGCTCTACAGAGCACTTCACCAAAGAGAGCTCTTTTCTCACACAATCTTCCTGCTGTTGTTCTGAAAGTGTTGCCTCCAGCAGTCCGCAGGCTCTCACCAGACCACGTGTGGCTCTGGAGCTCCAGTCTGAGGATCATTCTTGGCCGGGACACAGACTTGGCGTTTCTCTCGCTTTTTGCACAGGGTAGCAGACAATATCGTACGTGTGTCCCAGGCCAGTGGTTTTCAAGCTGGGTTCTGTATTTTTTTTTATGGAAGTCCTCCTGCCTATCGTGGAAGATAACCAGAGGATTTCCCACGACAGTGCATGTTTCTGTGCTGTTTGTTCCCACGTCACTTTTCCCTCTCCATTCTCTAGGCAACTCACTCTTGGATTTGTGTTTTATAGCCAGCACGGTATTTATCACTAGAGGTTTTGGTGTCCACCAGGCTCGTTGTTTCTTAGGAGTGCATCTGGGGTGACTAGCTTGCATCTTGCAAGAGCAGGCAGGATGGCGAAGCAGGAGGGGCTCGGTGGGATTCAGCGCGGGGATCCTCTGGGTTCTGGGGTGAACTTGTTCCCTGTCACTCCCAAGCTGTTGGATGACTTGTGGTGCCCAGCCAGAGCGCTCGGATTAGCGGGAGGGTTGCAGGGAAGGTGGTGTGGCGGTATGTCCGACAGCCTTTCTGGGAGCCGTGCAGAGGACCTGCAGGTTGGTGTAAGGACCCACAAGGCAGAAGGGTTTTGCTGTCAGAACGGCTGAGCTCTGCTGCGTGGGAATGGGCACCGCAGCGTGGAGCAGGGGACAGAGCTGCCGTTGTGTGCTTCCTGCAGAGGTTCTATCTGCACTCCAAACAAGAGATGTGAGCTGTAGGTGAGAGGCTATCCTGGTGATACCCAGCAGGAAATGTCCTGCTCTCACACCAGTGGTCACTGCAGTGAGTACAGGAAACAGGAGACAAGATATTACAGCGTTTGTTGTACGTTTCTGTGACTATTTATGAATATATCCATATCCTGGTCACTTGCTCCCCCTAAGCTGGAGAGATAGTGTTTGGTACCGAGGGAAAAAAGACGCCCAAATCATTGCATCTTTCTGTCTTGTGCTTTGAATTGTTTCTAATGAAATGCTAATTGTGCTATGACCCTTTTGGTTTCATCCAGCAGAGAGATTAGGTGAAGTACAGAATTATTCTTGACAGTTTGTTTTCATGTCCTTTGGGCCGTTTGATTTCAACAATGCAAGGCAGTCTCCAGGGTTAACCTGTTGGGAAAATATTTTTAAATGATCCCAAAAGACAAGACTTTTAACTGAATTCTGACTGTGTGTACACTTAGGGTATTCATGTCCCAAGTAACTCTTTGCTTTAATGTTTATACAAATGAAGTTCGAAAGCCATGTTAAAGACTTTTCCTTTCATGTAGTGGTTCTTCGTGATTGTCTTGAGCTATGGGTCTTGGTTCCTTGTAGCCAGTAGCAGATAAAACCTTGTCCCAAAGCTACTTCATTTTCTCTGGGAATGTGTTTGTTCCTGAGCTACGTTAACACTGAAGTTCTCATGTCACAGTAATTTACAGTCTTCGAAGGACTCAGCGCTTCACCCTGGGTACTGCGTTTGGGCAGGATCCTACAGGAGACAGTAGGAGTATTTCCAGAGAAGGGTCGTGTGGCTTTGCCTTACTTTTGTTTCAGTGATGCTGTTTGAGTGTTTATGCTTTGGTTTCCTTTAAATGAATTGCACTTCCAAAGGTACAGTCTGGCGAGCTCTCGTGACTGGGTTACGGGTTTCTAACCCACAGCAGGGTAAGAAGCTGTCTTGGAAAGAATCAAGTCATGAATTTCTGTGTAATATCCCATGAAATGAGTAAATTGCAGGCAGCACCATCAAGAATTAAAGAATAAGACTGCCTGAATGTTGACTCTTAAGTCAGTGACAAATGCAATAAAATATTCACTGAAATACTGAACCAAGAGCTCACTGTTGGCTGTTAGACAGAATGTGATTGCTGGAGAGCGTGCAAGGAAGCTCAGCTGAAGGAGGAATTCTGTAATCGTGGTTGATGTGTTGTGCCCTTTTTCAGATAGCTTTGGCTTTGCAGCATTGCCACTCGTTAAACATTGCACATAGAGACCTCAAGCCCGAGAATCTCCTCTTCAAGGATAACTCTCTGGTAAGATGAAGACTTGGAATTCTTTGTTTACTGCTGAATTCTGTAAAATGGCTCGATGGCGATTTTCAGAATAGGTGGAAAATGACATTAATGCAATATTTTGGTGACAAAAATAAATTACCTTTTTGGCTTGGTGCTTCTGCATACTCCGACCCGCCTGGAGGGCTGGGTCTGTCCCTGCTGCTGCTGTTGAGCAGGGCTCAGGTTCTCCACCTCAACCCAGGATCCTGCTTTGCTGAGGGGATCTGCTCTGCCCCATTTCCTCCCTGGGTGTCCCAGGATGTTCTGACATGCATTACAGATGCTTCGACGTATACAAGCACTTGCCTGTTTCTTTCTTCTCCTGCTCATAACCCCGCTGCCTATGCAGTGACCCCTGCAATGTGCTCAGTGCTTTCCAGAGCTGGGAGGAGGGGGGCTGCTTTTGACCCAGAGCACCCAGGAAAACACAAATCTTTGTTTCAAAGGTCCCTTTATGACCCTTTAGCTGCTCTGTGGAAGGGTAAGGCTATAAATACGAAAGAGAAGTGTGTGTGGCAAAGGTAAGATGAGTACAAGGTGAGAAGGATGTATGAGAGAAGCTGATACGATGAGATTTGGTAATGAAACCTCTCCTCCTTGTTTTAGGATGCGCCTGTTAAATTGTGTGACTTTGGATTTGCCAAAGTAGACCAAGGTGACTTGATGACACCCCAGTTCACTCCGTATTACGTAGCACCTCAGGTAAGAAACCGTTACAGTGCTAGGCTGAAGGGGAATAATGATCTTTACTGCCTGTGCCTCCCATAACCACATCATTTTAAAGTCTTTGCTGTCCTACTAAGGGCTTCTGGGTGCAGGAATCTTGAGTAATTGTGTAGTAGCCACCTTTCGAGATGGAGTGCCACGGTGATCTGTTGATTACAGCAGGGGATCGTGAGGCAGGTTTCCCAGACTGTGCTCTTAGCACCGGCTGATAGCTGATGCCTCCTGACTTGCACTGGTGAGACTACTCCAGGATTTTGACAGTTGGTCTTCAGCTGTATTAAAGTGGTTGTTTTGGAAAAGTCCCTGCCTCGCAATCCTTCTTCCACCTCAGGGTCATACAAGATGACATTAAACAGGACTATGCTGGAACAAAAAGGTTCTGTAAAGGCGGCTGCTCAAAAAGAGGGCAGTGCCGGAGGGTTACCCGCTCACCTTGGCTTGGCCCCTTGTCGCTGTGTGTTAAGATATAATCTGTGATTACAGACAGGCTGGGTTTTGTAGCGCTGCTTTCCCCACTCTCTTTGTGCTTTGTGTTGGAATCCTGAAGAAAATTAAAAGTAAAGTGCAGATGGATATTTAATTGCAGTACTGGGCGTGTTGGCAGCCCTTAATGACTGGGAAGAGCAATTCCAGAGATCAGACTGTGCAGCCACGGTCGAGTGCCCGGAAAATGCCTCTCAACTGGAGCCTGCTGGTGAACTACCAAACCCGTAAAAAGCATATTTATCCTAAGCATATTTAAACTGAGATTTTTGTAGAAACCCAGATTTGACCAGTGAGGGACAAATTTGATTTGATTTTTTCATGGCAGAGGTAAGAAGGGACATCTCTGGAGCTGGGGTTACCCTCCAAACACACTTTAAGGTCTAGTTCCAAAGCAAGAAGCTGTGAAGAGTTTTTGAACAGAAGTGATATGAGCAATTGCTTTAATTCAGGAAAAACTGGAGTTTTTATCCAAAGCAGCAAAATATTTTAGGTGAAATTTTCCCCATGTAGAAAGTTCCAGCCTTTCATAGGAAGAACGGTTTGAGTTTGGCAGTCTTCAGTTGCTGGAATAAATCCACCGAACGGAAGAGCATCAGGCGTGTTTGGCAGAGGCGTTGCTTTTTGTGGTGCCTGCAGATGAGATGTATTTTGCCTTTTTTTTTTTTTTTTTTTTCCTCTCATGGCAACAGGTATTGGAGGCACAAAGACGGCATCAGAAGGAAAAATCTGGCATTATCCCCACCTCTCCAACACCTTACACTTACAACAAGGTAAGCTGCGGAACAGTCCACAAGCCAGTATCTCTGAAGCAGTGTCTTCCCCCCGCCTCCTGATATCTCTGCGGTAGGAGTCTGTAGACACAGTTTATCACCTAAGGCAATAAACTTTACTGCCCTGAAGTTAACACACTTATGGCCAGGAGCAAGAAAGTTGTTCTGATTGCTGTGTCAGGAATATATCTCACTGCCCAGAATTGCCCTGAAGTTAACACACTTATGGCCGGGAGCAAGAAAGTTGTTCTGATCACTGTGTCAGGAATATATCTCGCTGCCCAGATATCTCACGCAGAGTAAGAAGCAGGATCTGCAGGGAGCAGGAGGGAAGTGTCACGTTGCTCGCTGTCTGTGTGTGTGCAGCGGGAAGGAGGCAGTATCTCTGGGGCTGTATTTTGCAAAAGTGTGGTTCCTTTGGCTTTTCTAAAAAGAGTGAACAAGTATGCAGTGGTATTTCTGCCCTTAAATGTTCAGACCAGGTTTTGTTCAGTTGAACTGGAGAATTAGAAGATTGTGCAGGTAGCTGTCGTTCTCGGTTTAGAACTAAAAGGTGCTGCTGCCTCTGCGATTTTTCTGATGGAGAGAATATGAAACACACGCTTGGTCCAAGCCCAATTAATGATCCTTTAATTAAGGTTAAAATATACAAACGTTCTTAAAGGAGCACTAAAGATTAAAAATATTTTGGGGGGAGTAGAATGATCCTGCTGGAGTGTGACCGTGTGGGAAGTTCTTTCACCTCCACAAGAGACTGGTTCAAAGGAATCCTCTTTTCTGCTGTCAGCCGGAGTTTCTGGATATGCAAAGCTCTTTTTAGGCTGTTTTGTTCAGTCAGCTGTGATGGGACCTTATCTGCATTGGCGATCTTCTGCGAAATGGCCAGTGGTGTATTGTGTTGGCTGTAGCCATGGGCAATAGCTGCTGCTGCTAGAGTCAACAGAAAGTGTCCTGAAAGGTTGTGCTGCTTTTTGGTCATTCCAAACCATTTTCTTCCATATCAGCATCACTCTCTCCTGCTGGCTGGTTTCTGGTGGCAGCGCTAAGTATCTGCACTGATCCCAGCTCCAAGGATGGTTGTTTAACCACGTGCTGGAGGGGGTAGTTTGCTATTTACTGTTATGGTTTAGTTGCCTTCTGGAGAGAGCTAAAGCAAAGGTGGGCAGAGATAATTTTCACTGAATTAGTCTGCATGGATTTCCTAGTCACAAATCCACCTTCCTCAGGGTTGATTGTCTCTTCTCCATCCTGGAGAAATAGCTTGATGATTGAAGCCAGACACTTCTTATAAAAAGAGTTCTCAGACAGCTGCCAATATCCTTGTCAATACAGAGTTTCTTCTGCCTTCTCTTGTGTGACCCCCAGTCACAGGGAAAGTTGTTTTTTGTGCATTTTGAAAGTCCCACGAGGCTCAAGAACTCCACCTCTGTGGACGGAAGCAGATCTCCTCTCCAGGAACAGCCCTCTCTCTTCTGTTGTAAGAAGGTAGATGCAGTCCCAGAGACACCTGGAAGTGGTTGCTCGTGCTCAGTGGTTGTTCGTGTTGGTAACAGTTTGACAGCTGTTTTGTTCTTTTAATGAACCAAAGAGCCCTGGCCATGGCAACTGAAGATAAATATGGGCCATATTCTTGTACAGAGTGGAAGAACCTTGGAAACGGTTATCAACTGGAGTTAACTCGCATGCTGGTGAGGTTCAGCTGCCCTGATCTTCTGGGGTTACAGTGTGATCCAATGATTTTGTTTCCATGTTTCATTTAAAGAACTGATGGGTCGCTCTGAACTGCTCTCAGTCATGGTGGCACTAACTGGAAAGGCTGCTGGAAGGACCAGCCTTGTCCTTACCTTGCCAAGTGTGACTCACTGGAAAAGCAGCATCTGGCATGTGCCTGGTTCCCCAAAATAGCCTGTGATAAACTCC
Organism: Pterocles gutturalis; assembly: GCF_000699245.1. Classification (NCBI taxonomy): domain Eukaryota; kingdom Metazoa; phylum Chordata; class Aves; order Pterocliformes; family Pteroclidae; genus Pterocles; species Pterocles gutturalis. Next base: position 13,751 of record NW_010138626.1, read on the forward strand.
CGGGGACACTGTCCTTCCGCAGCAGTTCAGAGCCCGAGTGGAAATGCCTGTGATCCACCTTCATGATCAGCAGCTCTATCCCACAGATCTAAATTGGAGGAAGAAACACATCTTTGATTCCCTGGGTGTGATTCCCTGGGTATTTTTATTAAGCTGTGTGTGTACTGGGTCTGCTCTAAGTGAGGATGGCATGGCTGGAGGGGTTGACTCTTGAGAAACAGAATCTGGGAGCCATATCCAGAAAGAATTCAGATGCCTGTTTCCTACTTACATGCCTAAAGTCCAATGGATTTCATTAGAAATCCTCTCTGGTCACTAGAAAAATTATGAGAATTTAGGTATCTAAGTAGAAATTTAGACTTCTAGGACCATCTGAGACTGGCTTAAGCAGCGTGCTGAAAAGCACATGTACGTGGGGTAACTCCCTGGAGATTCTTCTGTTTTCAGCATCCACATGTTTTGTAGAAGCCAAAAGCCAAGGGTATGATTTAATGACCAGAATGAGCTGATCTAGGTGTGTTCCCTGCAGAAGGAAATGGTCTCACCTTTGAGGGCCCCTTCCTGGGTCCATGTTGATCCAGTCCAAAACCAGTTTTTGGGGTCAGGGGTTCCCTCTTTGCTGAGGTTGTCCGTGCAGCTTCATGAACACCTGTGCTGTCCCAAAGCAGGTGGTGGAATATACAGCCTGGGGCAGACAGGATGGTTGCTTCTGTTGGCAGCTGTGCAGATTCTGTCTGGGTAAACCGATTGCAGGACCTCCCCAGCTCCCCAAATCTCCCCTTGTCCTGTCTTTCCGCAGTCACCTGAACCTGTCTGGAGCTCAGGCTTCTGCTACGCTTGGCTGTGTGTTCCCGTCCGTCCTTGGGCTGGTGTAAACCTTTGGGAGTCCCCGGGAGGGCTGATAGGGCTGGAAACCAAGCTAGTAAAAATAGATAATGAGCTGTACAAATGCTAGTGCTGGCACAGAAGGAGTGCTGGGGATGGATGGCCAGGGTCAGAGCAGGTCCTACCAGCCCCAGCCTGCACCGTGCCACAACTGACTGGTAACAGAGCCGCATCCTCGAGGAGATGGTCCAACAGAAGCTGGAATGGAAGCCTGGATGCTGTGGTCCTCTTCCCTTCTTCCCAAGCAGTGTCTATGTTTCATGAACACACAGTGATCCAGATGGGGAATAGATCTGGCCTCCAGCTTCGTCACTGAGATGGTTTTTGAACTTGTTCAGTATCCCATCAGCAGTAACACCAGGGCAAGGGCTGGGGGAGCTCCAGGCTGGGGTGGGAGGGCAGGAGGGGACACGGCGTGAGCAGCTGGAGATACCGCTCCGGGCTTTCCAAACTGCTCCATCTCCGTGGCTTTCAGGATGTGTGTTCTTCATTATGAACCTCTCTGATTGAGTTATCTCCGCTAGCTCCTGTGTTTGATGGTGTTGCTTTTTTAGTCTCACATTCTAAAAAATGACTGTACTCTGCTTTATGCTCTGATATTGAGAGACGAGGACTCAAGTACCCCGAGAGATGTAATAACGCACAGCGTGCTCCCGCCTCTGACGCACGGGCTGTTTCCATACAATTTACCATCGCACAGCACAGAGTTCCAGGAGTATTTTCTGTAAACAAGCTGCTTTTGGGTCCTAGAAGGAGTTGAGCTTGGCAGCATGGAGTTCGTGTTTGCCGTATTTATCCACAAAGGTCCTCAGATGGACCCTTTCGGAGGAGGCTGAGCTGTGTTTCTGTTCCCTTAGGGAATCACGTAGAACTTTTAACGTCGCTACACCGCTGCTTGCTGCAAATTGCGCCCCAAAGTGATCATTTCCTTGCTTTCAGAGCTGTGACTTGTGGTCCCTGGGTGTCATTATTTACGTGATGCTGTGTGGATACCCTCCGTTTTACTCCAAACACCATAGTCGGACAATTCCAAAGGACATGCGGAAAAAGATCATGACAGGAAGTTTTGAATTTCCAGAGGAAGAGTGGAGCCAGATCTCAGAAATGGCGAAAGACATTGTGCGAAAGTGAGTCAGTCGAGGAAAATGTTGTATTGCTCTTTGCTGTTATTAAAAAATGGGGAAATCACTTGAAAGTGCATTATCACAAAGGGCTGATGTTTCCAAAGGTGGGGGGGATTGTCTGCAGCACATACAGATGAAAAAATTTCTATTATATTCAGCACAAATTAAGTCTGGTCAATATTTTTCTTTCCCTCTTTTTTTTTTTTTCCTCCCCAGCCACTGTGTTCAATTTCTGATGTCTCCTGTCTCACTAGAGTGCATTGTGTGTTTAGTCTCTAAAGGGAACAGCTACACCTCCTTGCTTCAGAGCAATACAGACAGCCAGCTGTCACACCTGCAGGTGCTCTCTGGGCACGGATCCCCTGTGGTAACCTTTAAACCCCTGCTAAAATCAGGGGACACTTAGGTGCCGTTTAGGAGCTGGTAGATCTGCCCCTTAAAACCCTGAGCACACCGTGTGCAAGGAGTCGAGAGAGAGGCATGGAGAGCGAGGTAAAGAGCTGTCACAAGGTGTCAGACTGGGAGATAAGGTTTTGCATTAATATTTTATTCTAAATGCTAATGGAACTGCTTTCCGTGCACATCTCTCGGTTGCAGATGTTTCAAAGGCTCTGATGCCATGGTCCTGTTTGAAAGCAAGAATGTGGCACCGAGGAGGTCTTGACCTCACTTATTTTTTAAAGTGTGAGAGGGACTCACTGCCTTTGCTTGTATCACCAGAGGAACTGGAAGGATAAAAGCAACATAAATATAAAAAAATCAATTGCTTAAATAATTTTAAACTGTCACTGTCTCCTGTGTGTACTGTAAAATCTCCAAGAACTTAACAGTGTTTGGAAAGGGTGTGGGGACCTGGTTATAGCAGTGCGGGAGAGCCCACAACCTTTCACCAAATAGACTGCAGATTATGGTGCAGTGACACCTCTGTTTATACCGAGGTCACCTCCTTATTCTCACTCAGAAGCTCCACAGTCGATAGGTTTCATTGTGAAGCTCAGCTCAGAGTGCTGTTCCTTGGATTCAGCTCACTCCACTGAATTCTCTCCCGAATGTTATCAGGACTCCCTTTCCTGCTCGTCTTTTCCAGCCAGTGAGTCTCAACCTGTGTTTACAGTGCAGGAAAACATTTAGCCTTTATTCTGGAGAAGTTCACATTTTATTTATGTAGACAGCTCTGCACATGGGGTCTTGCTTCTGGAGGTCGTAGTTTGCATTCAAGCAGCTGCTTGAATTCAGCTCAAACACATCGAGCTGATGTCTGACCTCAAGCTTTGAGCCGGAGTGCTTGATGACAGGTTAGGACTTTGAAAACCAACAGAAAAGGAATGCATGTGTCTCAGGTCTTGTATTAAAACTGAACTGATGACCTGTTTGGCAGCATGGCCTCGCAAGTGAAATTTCTGAGCCAGCCTGTGGTCCTGCTGACATTTTGTACGAGTTATTTCCACTTTCTTGGTACATTAAACAATTCTGCTTTGCAGCCAGGAAGCTGATTTAGAGGATTGTCTAAGAAAGTGTGACAAGCTCATCAAGTCATTCTGTTTCTAATTTAGACTCTTGGGGTAACTTGTCGGCACTCTGGATGAAATTGTACTTATTTTTTATTAAACAGTTGTAATTACCTTGAGTTTAGCTGCAAAATCCCTTTCCAGGGTTTTGTTCTAAAAGTCAATTCCATGGAGTTTTCAGAGATCTCAGGGTAAAGTTCCCTCTTGTTTTGAGGTGCTGTAGCCTGCCAAAGTGTCCGTTACTGCAGGAGAGCTAAGACGTCGCATCGTAAAAGCAGTTAATTGAGCAAAGGGGTTTCCATCTTTGAAGCTGCCTTACTTTGCCGTGCGCAGAGTCCTTGGTGTGAGCACAGACTATTCTGTGGGTGAGCTCTGGATGTGCATTTCCAGACAGTGTCGGTCTGGATCATTTCCAGTTCATCTGAAAGATAATTCCCCATCTGGGAGGATGTGAATGTAGAGTTCAGCAGAACGCAACTGTTGCTAAAACATCCTTCAGCACTTTCTTTGCGCTGAGCTGCTGAATAGAACCGAATGAGCTGCGAGAGCCTTGAAATCTCACCGCAGCAAGGGGCAGCGAGGCTGATAGAAAGTCAGGCTGCTGTTGGGTCAGCTTAGTGTTGTAGTTGTTAGGAAGAGTTTATTTTTTGGCCCCTCTAATGCTTAGAGATTGCTACACGCTCTGATCCCAGGCAGAGCAGCACGCTGTAAAGCAGCAAAGAGCTCTTTATGGACAGATTGATTCCTCTCCCAGGCTGCTGAAGGTCAAACCCGAGGAGCGGCTGACCATCGAAGGTGTGCTGGACCATCCCTGGCTCAACTCCACCGAGGCGCTTGATAACATCCTCCCCTCTGCCCAGCTGATGATGGACAAGGTCTAAACGACATTTTATTTTATCAAGAACGCTGCCTAGGAGAGCTGGATAGCTCTGGGATGGTTTGAGTGTTTTCTTTCACGTGGTAGAGATGATCCTTTGTCCTGTTCAGCCCCTGTGAGGTCGGGATGTGTTGTCCCACGGTCAATGACCTTGCATAACACAAATCTGTTTTTTGTTACGCATCTCTGAAATAAATAGGATTTTGGTGCTTTTTTTTTTTTTTTTTTTTGGTCGATGGCTAACATTGTCTTTATATTGTTCTTTAACTCACAAAGAAGCTAATTAACACATCAAGTGGAACTCTTTTCATTCCAGGCAATGGTTGCAGGGATCCAGCAGGCTCACGCAGAACAGCTTGCGAACATGAGAATCCAGGACCTCAAAGTCAGCCTCAAACCCCTTCACTCCGTCAACAACCCAATCCTGCGCAAAAGGAAATTACTGGGGTAAATCTCTAAAGCTGTTTCTGAAAGACCAAAGTGTAGGCAGCCGTGATGCCAGGAGAATTTTCGCATTCAATTATAACCATGCTCCTGAGTCTCTGGTTTGGTTGACACACTCTTCACGCCAAAGTGGGCAGTTGGAGTCAAGTGATATTTGCATAGTATGTTGTGCCTTCCGAGATCTGCCAGTGAGGGCAGGAGGGGGGTTGGATAGTGTTATTATACGGTACAGGGAGTGGAACAGCTCTGTTATGAGAAGATGGCTCACATGTTGAGTGAGGCAAACTGGGAGAAAGAACTCCAATACTTTTTTCTGATCCTGACATTTGTTTGCTGAAGTCAGGTAACCTCTCTTTCTCTCTCTGTTCGCGTTACCTGTCTGAAAAATAGGACAATGCATTTTAGGATTACCCTTCCTTGAACTAATTTAAAGGGGTATTTATTTTTCTTGATATTTAAAGTGGTCTCAAAATGCAGGACTTTGTGATAATTAATGATGGATCTGGCTCCCAGTTCCAGCTTTCCAGAGCGTGAAAGGGAGCGTTCTGCTGGTGTGGTTATGCAATGAGTAACGGACTCGAGTTGCATTCAGAGTGTGATTGTTTCCTCCTTGCTCTCTTGCAGCACGAAGCCAAAGGATGGTGTTTATATCCATGACCCTGAGAATGGAAGCAACGATTCCAACGTGGCTCTGGAAAAGCTCCGAGACGTGATAGCTCAGTGCATTCTACCGCAGGCTGGTAAAGGTTGCCGCTTTGAAGAAATCAGTTACATCCCTAAACATGCAAGACGCTGACTTTTTCCTGTGCCCCAGGATCAGTCTGTGTCAGTAGTGAGGAAGGATCAACAAAACTCCTCTTGTCCCAGTCAGTCTAAAGAGGACAGCGTTGTCCACGGGCTGAATTCTGGTGCATGCCTAGTACTAGTCAGAGCTGTTAAAATCACTTTCAAAGAGGAGTGTCTGCTTTCAAACCGATTCCCTGGTTTGCGCGAGGCGAGGGGGAATAGCTGCCCGTGCTGTTACTGAAGCTCGGAGTGTTGCTGCGAGGCAGAATGACAAACCTCCTGTTCATCTGTGCTCTCCCAAACAGGAGAGAATGAAGATGAGAAGCTGAATGAAGTGATGCAGGAGGCGTGGAAGTATAACCGAGAGTGTAAGTTGCTGCGAGACACTCTCCAGAGCTTCAGCTGGAACGGTGAGGAACTCTTGCTCTTCCGCGGAGGGTTGTGCTAATACCAGGTGAAAGAGGGGAAGCAGTGACCTTCCTTGGAAATAAAAACAAATCTCTTGAATTTGTGTCAGACTGATTTAGGTTTTGAGACTTTCAGCCCTGCTGCTAGCATGGATGCTCTAGAAATGAGATTGAAAATTCTGTTTTAAAATCTCTATTTGAGGTTCAGGGTAGAGTTTTCAAAGGCACCACAGATGGAGCATCACCGTAGAAACCACGTTAGCTGTTCTGAGCTGATTTCCTTCCCGCTGTTTATTACTTTCTTTCTGCTGGAGGCTGCTGTCCTCATCTGTGTCAGCACAAACATCCCTTGTGTAGGCAACAGAATTAAACCAGGCCAGCTGCCCTGGGGCTGCTCAGATGGTTCATGGACAAAACAGGGGGGCAGAGGTGTCAGCCCCCGGGAGCAGATGCTGGTGACAATAAGGGGAGCAGGGGCATCAACCAGGTTCACGAGGACTTGGCCGTGCCTCTTCACTTGTTCTGGTTTTTCTTTGGTTGGTTTTAATTTAGGTTTTTAAGTGCTTGGGGCTTTTTTTCAATGGAACTAGAGATCCTAACTCATTTTGGTTCCCTTGCAAATGCTGTCCCAGGTTTCTGTGGGAAGCATTGTTTTGCATTCAGTGTGTGACCCCGTCATGATTGCATTCCTCCTTGTGCCCAGCACCAGCTGACCACCTGTTCTTCTCTTCCAGGCAGAGGATTCACGGATAAAGTGGATCGACTAAAACTGGCAGAAATAGTAAAACAAGTTATCGAAGAGCAGACAAACTCCCATGACTCTCAGTAGCTGGAGCTTCTTAATCTTATTTTTTTTACCATTTAAGATTTATTCTTTAACTGTAAAAAGTATTTTTATGTAAATTAATAAACCATAATTATTTCATTAAATTTCCATACTGCTTGAAAATGCTGTATAGTTGTAGATACAAAGAAATCATTGGTACTGTAATATTTTTTTAAAACTCAGTTCCTTGAGGTATATCTGATCACTTATGTACTGTTAATCATGAGTCTCGCAGATGGGGCAAATTATATTGTTAAAGAGCATTCTTTTTATTCTTTTTCTTAATAACCCGTTGCAGAAGCTGCCTTCCATCTGCTGTACGTACAGCCAGCTGCAGTGACTGTGTGTGTGAACAAGACAGCCACAGTTTCTCCACACCCTGCTCAGTAAGTACTTGAAGCAAGCGCTGTGAAACACAAACGTCATAGCTACCCTTTGCGCCTGGATTCTGAGTCTTTCTGTAGAGGCGCCTGCGTAGCCTTCTGGTCGCTAGATGACTCGAGAGCCACGCTTGGCCTTGCCAAGGGTGCCCGCGTCCGTCTCCATGCTGTATTTTTCCATTCTCATCAGTAGTCCTCTTTTTTTCTTCTTCCCCGTCTTCCTCAGACCTTTTTTAAGGCTGAATTGGCCATTTGGCATAAGATTCCTCTTTTTATCATCTTGGTCAACAGCAGAATAAAGAATGTTCTAGTTACTTATGTACAAGTTATTTTTATTTTCATCTTCTATGGACAAGTGTGGGGTTCGCTTGCTTCAGCAGCTGGGTGTGTTCCACCCACGTACTCCATTCTTTCCTTTCTAGAAAACCCAACACTTGGTTTCAAACTTCGGTTGTTTGAAAGAGATCATCCGGACAAGGGTCCTAGTGCTGCTGTGTGGGTCCAGCGGTGATCCTTCTCTTGTGTCACCTGCTGGAGTCCGAGCTCCGCATCTCTTTGATGCCTTCCAGCTCCTGGGGGAGCAACAGATGCAGGGCTGCTCCTGGACCATGAGGCAGCCCAGGGCAGATTCTTACGCTGCTCTGGAACATTGTCTCAAAAAGCTGCTTGTTTGGGTTTTTTTAATTTTAATTAAACAAACAAATGAAAAGAATCTGTACATATTTCTAGTTTTCTACCTTCTGATGCTTTTCTTTCTTCTGAGACTAGTCGAAGGCTTTTTATAGAGATATTTTGGTACTAACCCCATGCAGATGTCCAATCAGTTTGATCTGCAGACTGAAGTGCCAATTCAGGGCTATTAGTAATGACTCTTGAACATCATTGTTCTGTTTCATAGCTCATTCATTTTGGGTTTACATTTACAAACCTGAGCCATGAGTCTCCCAATTCACTCCTACGGCAGTCCAGCCTTGGTCTTTTTTGTCTTTTTTCTATACCAGGCTTCCTTGCAACCTTTCGCTTGGATGGCAAACCCGTGTCTGCGTCTTTCTATATAAAATTTTGTAAACAGTGACTTCATTTTTCTACATGAAGGAGATATTTCATTTCCCATTCTTTGTCAGCACCTTGTCGGCTTTCTTTTAATCCTGTTGACAGTTTCCAATGCCTGATTTATTGCAGAGCAAGAACCACAGTCCCTGCTTAACCATCACCTTCTCTTGATGGAAACAGGGAATTTTTGTGAAAGCCAGAGTTATACCTCTGACACTACATGGAGTATTTGTGCACTGACATGTATCGATGACAACTGCAGAGAATTAGCAAGAGACAATTTGTCATTTCTTGGAGCATCATCAAGTTTGCAGGCCTTATTACAGACATTTCTGTCCTTGCCCTAAATTCTAGGTCGTGGCAACATCCACGCAATCTTTAAATGTAATGGATCGTTTCCTTTTTAACTGGAAATCCATGGGTTTTGACTGGGAAATCTCATTGTAGTGGAACTTTTAAATATGGCAAATAGAGAAACAAACAAGGAAATCACCTTTGTTTGGATGGGAGTGCAAAAAATTCACCGCAAAAGCACTTTGCAACTCTGCCCTCCCAGGAGGAAAATCCTCGGGCAGGGAGTCAGAACCTGTTAGCAGGAAAATGGATCAGATCGTAGCTGCTCTCCTGGTCGACGCAGAGTGCAGTCGGCAGGGACGGCTGCCATGCCGCAGCCTGATACCATCCGAGCACCTTGCGAGCAACATGGGGTGCAGCAGGCTGGGATGTGTTTTGGGGTGCAGCAGGCTGAGACGTGTTTCGGGGCGCAGCAGGCTGGGACGCGTTTCGGTTCTGGCAGGTTGCTGTGGTGTCAGAGGCGAGAGCAGCCTGGCTCGTGCGTTGCGGTGCCTCCGGGCAGTGGCTCCAGCCCATTCCTGCGGTACTGCCGTGTGTTTGGCGTGGTGGGGAGCACCCGGGGGTGCAGGAGCAACCGCTGCTCCCCGACAGCCAGAGCGGCTCGGACATAAGCAGGAGAAGGTGGGGTGTGAGCGTGCGTTAGTGGGTCCCTCCTCTCTGTGGTCGCTGAAGGATGGTTTCAAGCTGGTGTTGGTACTGAGGTGGATACATCCGCAACTGGCCGCAAAGTGTCGAGGGACGGCAAATTTCTAAAGGCTTTTGTGAATGAGGAACTGCTTTTTATGGATTGAGGATTGATTTTATTGTCTGTGATAAATAAGAGTGGGCTGATCTAAAACAGAGGTAGGGAGGGACAGACGAAGAAAACAGAACTTGAAGATTCAAGGTCAAATGGTTTGATTTCTATGAGAAAGTTGATTATTTTACTCATTAAAAGTTAAAGTTTTAGATTTCAAAATTAAATACGCTTTAATAGATTAATTGACGTATCTTAAAGTAGTATTTTCCTTTCCTCTTCCTGGGTTGTTTCTTTTTCAGCTGGCATAAATGCCAGGTACCTTGTCTTGGTTGTGTGAGGTTTTACCTGGTAATGAATCTACTGATCCTTTACAGCAGACTGTGAATATTGTAAATACCTTGAGATGGAAGGGTCATGTTTAGAAAAACTAAAAGGATATGGGAAAACTCTGTAGGGTTGGTTTTTTTTAGAATTTTATTTAAGAGAAAAATGTCTGAAATCATTTGACCTTTTCAAAATTTTATGTATATCTGACTTCTCCTGTGACTTGATTATTTTAAGCTATAGATATATTAAAAATTTAGAAGAACTTGACTAGACGGAAGAGTTTTTGATTGGAAATAGCAACATGTCAAAGTTTTGCTGTCATTACTTCAGGTTTTTCTTTTGGAAATCTGAGTGTCCTCATACGCCATGTTTAATTCCTGTGTATGAAAATGTTTTCATTTCTCCTTTTCAGTGTTACCTGTAATAAGTTTGTTTATTTTGGATCAGTATTATATTGTAAATATTACACATCGGTGTATATAAATGATTTTACTAAACTTAAAAGTTACTGTCTGCTTTTGTTTGGGTCCCAAATCCTTGTAGTACAGAAGGGAAGAAGGAGAGCTGGGGTCTGGAGGGCACAAATGTGCTGCTGCCACTGCCACCGTGCCACTGCCACCACGCTGCTCCTGCCACCCCCAGCCCTGTCCCGCCATGCTGGGTCCTCCATCCCGCCTGCCTGACAAACGTGGAGAATCACTTTGCTTTGTATTTTGTAGGAGTGCCGTGAGGCTTTGAGATGAGCGAATGGCTGATGGGATAGGCTGGATAAAGCCCCAGAAAATCCTGTGTTCTGCCTGGCAACAGAACCTGGAATTTTTCCTTTCTAAGCGCCGCTTCCCTTTAGATGGCAGCAGCTCATGCCCAGTGCTGCGGGTTAACCCCCAGGGTCTATCAAATTTTTACTGCGGCTGCAACTTTGGGCAGTGAGGGAATGGAAGGACAAGTCGTTATGTGTTCAGTGATGTTTCCCCCTCTCGGGTATAACAGCTCCTCCAGGAACCAGTTTCTTTAGGATAAGGATCCGTGTGGGGTGCTGTGCTTTGCCGGTGGCTGGAGCGGCAGCACGGGAGGTACTGGCTGATGAGGAACGGGTTGGCCTTTGTTCGGGCTGGCAGGGCACCTGGCCAGGTACCGGGCAGAGGGATGTGAATAGTGTGTGGGATGGCGAGTGACTGCCAGAGCATCCATAGCATGGGGGAGTGCGTGCAAGAACAATTTCCAAGCATCCTGGGAGTACTGAATGCAGCCAAACCAGCTGCAAGCTGTTCATAGAAGGGTGAGTGGCCCAAAGAATGCCGCTCCCTTTCCAGCAAGAAAACTCCCCTCAAATAGTTAAACCAGCGACGTGTGCAGCTGAGTGATGAGCCCTGCATGGATAGCTGTCAGCAGGATTTGGAGGCTCTCTGCGGCAGCTGAAGGTCCCATTAGCAACCAAATCATTATTTCCCTGGTAATCTGTTCCTTTCCACTTACCAAGGCCTAATCCCCTTTTAAACAAATTGCTGGAGCAGCACTGGCTCCTCGCTCTCGGCAAAGGGGGTCAGGCCAAGCAGGGTGCAGCAGGCTCGTGGCGATGAGCTGGGTTGTATCTAAGGTGCTGCTCGCTCGTGCCTGTGCCGCTGCCTGGCTCCCATTCTCCCCACGGAATGTTTGGGTTGAAGTGGAGCTGGAGAAACAGTTGCCCCTCCAGCCCTTCTGTTCCAGCCCCAAGAGCAGCTCTGCCCGGCTTCCAGCCCCTGGCAGCTCTTGCCCCGCGCTGCCCTGCTCCGTGGAGGTTGGATGGTGGGCGGACTGGCTCCCTTGTGGCCAGGTAGCCGAGGAAGAGCCAAGAAAAGGCACCTTGGATGAAGGGAGCAGGAGGCTGGCTGCAGGCTGAGCAGGGAGAAGAGGCCAGACCCCAAGGACGGTGTCCTGGTGGTAAGGAGGGATCTTTGGGATCTTTGCTGATGAGTTAACAGCGGCTTTCCTGATGTCTCAGCGTCTGCATTTTCCTCTCTTTCCTCCAGCCTGGGAAGCAGTGCCCATGGCTCCAAGCCGGACACAGCCACGGTGTGCCCCGACGGGCGGTGGGGTTCTCCTCCTCGGGCTCTCTGTTCTGCTGTGGGGGCTGCTGCTGCCCTGTGCCCATGGCAGCCCCCAGCCCTCGTGGGGCTATGCCACCTACGAGATAGTCATCCCGTGGAAACTCATCCCCAGGGCAGGAAAAGCCAGCCAGGATGAAGTGTCCTATGGCATCAGTATTCAGGGGATAAACTACACGATTCACCTTAGGCAGACAGACTTCGTCATAAAATCCCTCCCCATATTCACTCGGGACTCCCAGGGGGCAATTGTGGCCGAACAGCCCCACGTGCCAGCAGATTGCTATTACCACGGCTACGTGGAGGGCATCCCCGACTCCGCGGTGACTCTGACGACCTGCGCTGGGCTCAGGGGACTGCTGCAGATTGGAAACTCGAGCTACAGCATCGAGCCCCTGGCAGCTTCCTCCACGGCTGAGCATCTTCTGTTGCAGAGGGAGGAGGCAGTTCCTGCAATGGTGGTGTACAACATGACCAGCAAAGAGGGACAATTTCCAGTTCCTGGTAGAGCGACTGGGCAGTTCCGGCCCCGGGGGCACACGCGGTACTTGGAGCTCCTTGTCGTGGTGGACAAGGAAGGTTTTGACGCCTTTGGTGGAAGTATAACTAACGTGATGCTGGAAGTTCTTGAAATAATCAATCTGGTGGACGGGCTCTTTTATTCTTTCCACCTTCGTGTTCTGATAACTGCACTAGAGGTTTGGGCGGAGAAGAACCCCATCCGTGTGACCAAAAACATCACCGAGGTCCTTGATAATTTTAACCTTTGGTGGAAGCAGCAAAGCCATACGTACGCCGCGCACGATGTGGCGTGTCTCTTCGCCTCGATGGACTTCGATGGTGGTGTGGGAGCATCGCACGCAGGCGGCACATCCAACTTCGCCAGCGCGTGCGATAAAGAGCGCGCCTCTGCTGTTGTGTCGTTTGCAAAGCGGCCCTACATGGACACTGCCGTCCACGTCGCTCGTGCGTTAGGGCACGTCCTTGGCATGAGGCACGATGACGGATCCTGCAGGTGTGGGAACACCTCCCAATGCATCATGAGCACGCAGGGCACAGTGAACTGTCAATTCAGCAACTGCAGCAAAAAGCACTATTTTGATTTTATAGCATCAGGGCAAGGATTCTGCCTTAACAACGCCCCAGAATCAGGAATGACGGTTGCACTGAAGAGCTGCGGGAATGGCATCCTGGAGGCTGGGGAGGAGTGCGACTGCGGCTCAGAAGCACAGTGTAAATTGGATGGTTGCTGTGACAATACCTGTCAAAAAAAAAAAGGAGCCATTTGCACTTCTGGAGGCTGCTGTAAGAATTGCAAACCTCTTCCAGAAGGAGAAGTGTGTCGGCAGAGTGCTGGTGTCTGTGACCTGCCCGAGTATTGCAATGGGACGTCGGAGCATTGCCCGGCCGATGTGGGCAAGCAAGACGGGACTGTGTGCGCTGAGGACGGGTACTGTTATGCAGGCAAATGCCAATCTCCCACGTTACAGTGTAGGAGTATCTTTGGCAAGGAAGCAAAGCCTGCTCCGCTACCGTGTTTCCAGGAGGTGAACATGAAAGGCGATCGGTTTGGCAATTGCTGGGGAGATGGGGCAGATGTCAGCTTCCAGAAATGTAAGCCAGAGAACGTCCTGTGCGGGAGGATACAGTGTACGAACGTTCAACGTCTGCCTGAGCTGGAAGATCACACAACCATCATCCAGACGCTGGTGGGCGATACCTGGTGTTGGGGCACCGACTACCACTTGGGCGTGGACATTCTGGATGCCGGCGTTGTTCGGGATGGCACGCGGTGCGGGGAGAACAGGATCTGCATTAATCGGACGTGCGTCCCCGAGGAGAAGTACTTGACATCCCGCTGCTCTGCCGAGGGAACGTGCAGAGGAAAAGGCGTCTGCAACACGAGAGGAAACTGCCACTGTGACAGCGGCTGGGCACCTCCCCACTGCCAGTTTCCTGGCTTTGGGGGAAGCGTTGACAGTGGGCCTGCACCCGTCATTAAAAAGGGGCTTTTCGAGTTCATCGTTGGGATTACGGGACTGACCGTTGCTGGTCTGGTGCTTGCAGCACTTGGCATTGTGCACATGAGAAACCTCAGGGTAACCCAAGCACTAAACAGACTTGTTGGATGCTTTTGGTCTAGAAAACGTGCTCCTGAGGAGGGTGCGAAAGACCAGGCAGAAGAAGATGTCTCAAAACCAGCTGAGAGTCAAAACTCCCCTGTGTAGGATTTCACGTGGCAGCAGCGGAAAGCTGGACGTGGTCAGGCATTAGATTCAGCCTCCAGCTGCAGGGGACTCACTTAAAATTAATCTAGATGCAAGTGGAGCGTTAGGGGACCTAGTTTCTATTCTGCAGAAGAGCAAAATGGTTTTTGTTGACCTCAGTAGGAGAAAAAAAGTCATTGACAAAGAAGACAGGGGCACTCGGGTTAATTTAAAATCCGCCCGCTGGTTTACGGTACCACCGTCCAGGGCTCTGTCCTGCACCCTCCAGCCACCTCCTCCGCAGCCGGGGTCCCAGCTGAGCACCCACCTGGGTGTCCCCAAGCACCTCCTCTGCGGCACCGCAGCCCAGGAACCAACGAAATGCAAAGCTCCAGCGGGGTTAAGCGGGAGGCAGGAGGAGGGAAGAAAGGGCTCTGAGGCTTGATTCCTGGAGGAAAAGATGTGGAATAGATCTGAAAATAAATAAGGAAAGAAGAGGGGGAAAATAAAATCACTACTACTCACATCAGTGGCCTCGGTGAAAAATACAAAGCGGGCAGGGTCGTCCAGCCAGGAGCTTGCAGGGAGGCTCTGAGCAGGTGAAGAAGCTGTCGGCAGCAGCCGATCCCTGCCAGGCTGAGCTGCGAAAGAGCCAGGCTGCTGCGGAGGGGTCGGTGCATGCGGGGAGGAGCGGGGAAAAAATTCCGCACTTCCCGAAGGAGAGGGGGGAACGCTGGGGAGCAGGAGGGCTTTGTGCAAGAAGAGGGAATTTACCCCCCTGCCCCAGGCATGGGCCGGTGCTGGCCCCCAGGCAGAGCTGGTTAATGATAAATTCAGAGCTGAGGCTGTGGGTGCTCAGGTGCAGCTGGTGCTTGGCACGTTTTGGGTGAAATTAATTTTTCTGAGTATAAAAAGCCGCCCCTGGTATCTGAGAGGCACAGGCTGGGTGGGGGGGTAACCACAGCAGGGGTCTGCAAAGAAAACAGCAGCAGTGTGGGCATAGGATTTAAAATTAACTAATTAAGCGTATATTGGAGGGTGTGTGCTGAGGAGATTTTGCTGATGGGGGGTGTAATTAAAACAAACAGCTGGAGCCCACCAGCTTCCAGCCGGGCAAAGGAGGCAAGGTGGTGGCCAAGGGACACCAACATTTGTGACATTAATTTCCTGGGAGACGCGTTATTGTGGTTAATCCTTGAATTCATGATCTGCAGGTAATCTTCACCTAGGATTCCCCCCTGAGGGGAGGCGGAGGAGCGGGGGGTGAGGGCTCATGGAGGGCAGGGGAGCGGCCCTGAGGCTCAGCCGCAGCTCCCTGGCCATGATGGCCACCCCGTGGTGCCCGGCTGAAGCAATGTCCCCTCCCAGGAGCACACATGGCCCCCTGCCACGGCCTCGCTCCCCCCCAGCCTCACGGCAACATGGCGGCTGGGAGAGGTGGCAGCGCTTCCAGAACCTGCTCCAGGGGCTCTGAGGGGAAGGGCCGCCCCTCAGGGCAGCGGGGTGCCACGCACCTTCGGCGGGTCCCCTGCCAGCCCTGAGGGGACAGTGCCGGCACGGCCACCACCTGAGCACCTCACAGGAGAGAGGGCCAAGATGTCCGTGCCGGGGGGGACAGGGCCCTCCCTGAGGCGTCCTGCCGCCATTTTGAAGGCACTGGCGATGGGGTGGCTCCAGGCACATCATGGCGGCCGGGGGGGGG